>NW_017731874.1:1143817-1145530 GCF_001890085.2 Hipposideros armiger
CCAGCCAGCTTTAGAAGGTCATACAAGTTTTCCTGAACAAAGCACAGTAACATACAAATGTAATAAAGGCTTTGTAAAAGCTCCTGGCAAGCCAGACTTAGTGATCTGTCTGACAATCTGCGGACAATGAATGGCTGCAAATTGCAGAATTTTGTAATCATAGCTGTGATGCTCCAACCAGGCTACTCTTTGCATCTCTCAAACAGCCTTATAACAAACAGAATTATTTTCCAGCGGGTTCCATTGTGGAATATGAGTGCCATATGAGCTACAAAAGGGATAATTTCCTATCAGAAAAACTAACTTGCCCTCAGAATTTTATGTAGTCCAAACCAGATGAATTTTGTGGAAAAAAAATCATGTCCTAATCTTGAAGAAATAATAAATGATCATGCTAATACAGCAACTGATGTATTATTTGGTGCATCCATCATCTTCTCATGGAATAAAGAGTACAAATTAGTTGGTGCAACTTCTAGTTACAGTATTCTTGTGGCAAAAACTGTTGAATGGAGTGATCAATTGCCAGAATGCAAAGAAAGTTCTCAAATTTCCAAGGTCACCACAGCCACTCCTCAGAAACCCACCACATTAAATATTCCAGCTACAAAGTCTCCACTAATTCCTCAGAAACCTACCACTGTAAATGCTGCAACTACAGAAACCTCAACAACTCCTCAGAAAACCATCACAGCAAATGATTCAGCCACAATAGCCAAAACATATCCCGGATCAAAGGTTTTATGGACAGCGACCCCCACCAGCATCTCAGACTCCTATCATGGCAAATATTGGGTCTTCAGAAAAGTCATGATGCATGTTTGCAACAGATGGCACTAGTTCATTTTTGGAAGTACTAGAGTCATTCGCATCTATGTTATCCCTATGTCATTTGACAGCTGACAGCTCTAGCTTCATTATAAAAAAAAATTGAGCGATTGGCTGAATTTTGGAGATTTTACAACACGTTGAAGATGGAAAAACAAACTGTGCATTTTTGCCATATTTTACTGTTTTACTTCCATAAAGGGAAGAATGTGCGTCAAGCTTATAAAAGGTGCATAAAGTTTACAGTGACAATGCTCTACAAGAACGTCAGTGCCAACAATGGTTCACGAAATTCCACGCTGGTGATTTTGATCTCAACGACGCTCCTCGGTCAGGGAGGCCCACCGAGGTTGATGATGACAAAATAAAGGCATTGATAGAGTCAAACCCACGTTACACAGCACGAGAGATTGCAGAAACATTGAACATCCATCATTCAAGCATTTACAACCACCTGAAGAAGTTGGGATACATAAGCAAGCTCAATATTTGGGTTCCGCATGAACTCAAAGAAGTTAATTTGATGGCGCATATAAACATCTGCAATATGCTCATTAAACGTGAGGAAAATGATCCTTTTTTGAAGCAACTGATAACTAGTGATGAGAAATGGACTGTTTACAACAATGTGGTGCACAAATGGCCTTGATCCCAAGGTGACGTTTCACCTCAAACGACATCAAAAGTAGACATTCATCAGAGGAAGGTTATGCTCTCAGTGTGGTGGGGTTTTAAAGGTGTCGTGTTTTTTGAGCTCTTACGAAAGAACCAAACAATCAATTCAAATGTGTACTGTCGGCAATTGGACAGTTTCAACGAATCCATCATCCAGAAACGTCCAGAGCTTGTTAATTGTAAAGGAGTTGTGTTCCATTGCGACAACGC
>NW_017731874.1:1148025-1150975 GCF_001890085.2 Hipposideros armiger
CTTTACTGATGTACAACTCCTCCTTAATTGAGCTATACTTAATGTTGACTGCTTAAATTGGCACAAAGAAATCTTCTAAAATTCCCATTTTTTTGAGAGTGGGCAGCCTTGGGAATTTCTTGAGAACACACTGTGCCTCCTCAACACTTCCAATCTGATAAGTCTGCTCACTGAATCTGAGATGTTCGCCAGTGTCTGTCTTAGTCATCTGTCACACCTAGCTCACTTCCTCCCAGGAAGCCAGTAAAATCTGCAGCCAGGGGGCTGCAGGCAAAAATTCTGTGGGGAATCTCTGACGTGTGTTCTTTGTCTGCTATTGTATGATCCTCATCAAAGGTAATCACATTGAACTTCCTAAAGAAAAAAGGAAGGCAGAAGAAAAGAAAGAAGGAAAGAATTGCACAAATCTAAATGATTTTCTTAAATTGGTTATTCCTACTTTTAGTCCTTGAAAACGCAAAGTGATGAGCACACCACAGTCTCATCCCCAGCAGCGCGCTTGTGTGGCTGTCACACCCAGCAGAGGGAGGGCGGTAGTGATGATAAGCTGATTGTGGATGCTGAGCATGAGTAGGAAGGAGTGTGAATCTAAAGGCCGTGGAGAAAGGAATGTAGTTCGGCATTTCACTTTATGTGATCATTCACAAAATTGCCAGAATCATCGGTTGGTGGGCATTTCCGTTATTGTTCTCAGCCTAGTCAGATGCAATAACAAGGAATGAAAGAGCGAAGGCAGCCAAGTAGGAAATTTTGGCAGGTTCCGATGCTTCATTCTGGCATTTGATTAGAAACTTATTGGGGGGTAGGCGGGAGGGGGGGAGCACGTCTCCCAAAGTCTTGTACTTAACCTGTACATCTGTGTTTTCCCGTTGCCAGATTTGAGCTTGTTTCCATGCATTTGGTTTTATTTCACCCTTTCAGGGGTTTCTCTTGAACATGAATAAAATCTTCTTGCTTAAATGGATACACGTATTTTGTGAAGTGCCAGGATTAAATCAACTTTGAAAAAAAATCAGCTAGAGAGTATGGTGCACAGACAGCTTAAATGCACCGAGCAATATGCTTTTAACATTGTGAGTGAAGAGGCCATTTAACTTCATCACCGAGGTCTCCCTTTATTTAATAGCAATGACCTATTTAGAACCATGACTCAGCCAGCCTCCCTTGTGAGCTTCTCTCCCTTTGCTTTAAAAAAAAAAAAAAAGGAGGAAAAATTGATAGAAAGAAAAAAAAAGAGAGCGAAAGAAAGAAGGAAAGAGAGAAAAGTAAGAAAAAGAAGCAAAGAAAGAGAAAGGTGCATGGGTTTAGAGTCGCCCTTTTCTAAAGATTTTAACTTTTGCATCCTTAGAGGACTTAAGAGTTAACACAGGACAGTTATGGGGCTTAAAATGCCTCTAACTTAAAAAATTACACAGGTGAGCTATTTTTCCACGTTTTATAACATTCTTTCATAAACAAATTTGAAAACATCCTTTCTAACCCTTCTGCCTTCATTTAACCACTTAGCTCTGTCGCTGCTCCTTGGAGAACTCTATTCCTTCTCTTCTACTCCTGCTTTGCTCATGTCGTTCAAGTACAAACTCATGCTGGCTCTACCCACACCGCCTCCTCACTGGCTTCTCTACCTGAAGTCTCTCTCCCTTCCCTCTGTTAATTCTACCCTCCTGCCAGTTCATTTTGCCAAAACGCAGCTTCCTGATGTCGCCTCTGCTCAACAACGTTTGTGGCTCCCCTTTGGTTTTTCTGAGCAAGGTAAACTTTTTATTGAGACAGCCAATGTATTCTACAGACCAAATCCAATGGACATGTACAATTTTTAAAATTCTTATTTCCCTATTGCTGACTAATTTCCTTCAGTCTCACTGATCCACTTGTCCCTTGGGTTTCCTATTCTCCTCCCTTTATTCCATGCTGTGCTTCCGCCCTCTTCTGTGTTATTCCCAAATATGGTCCCAAAGAAAACCTCACCCTCCTCTCACTAAGACAATTACAGTCCCAAAGAATCATTCCTTCTTTAAGCTCAAGGAAACAGTCTTGTTTGGAAACACCCCTGGAGTTCTCTCGGTACTGAGCACCAAAAAGAGAGAAGGTGCGTACAGTTCATGGCAGAAAAAATAATATAATGGTAAATGTAACTCCAATGGAAATTCATTGATTGGGAAATCGTGTGATGACTATCCGAGAAGGGAGAAGTTAGATGATGAGCTACCACCTTTCCGATGCAGTTATTCATCCAAATGCAGATATTTACTGCAGTTTCAGACTTTCTTCTACAACCATGAAAAAAAGCACCCACTAATTGTTGGGTGCTTCTTCCTTTTAAGTCTTTTCCCAGCTGGTGTATGATCTGCATGATGGGAAGATCCTGGAAGGCCTCTGAAATTTATTTTTAAAGTTCTTGCAAACTCCTTAATAGATAGCCTTTCTCTGAAAGGCTAAAGAAGGGGCAAACAGGGCAGGCCATTTGAATGCCTTTCTGTTTAAGGAAAAAGAAATTCCAAAAGTCAAGTCATTTTTTTTTTTACTCCTTCACCCTCAGCTGTGTAGCATTCACCAACTCAGTCCCCTTGAGTCTCTTGCAACACTAAAGCCCTTGTTCTTCTACAAAGAGAATGCTCCCTCTCCATTCAACACCTTTCTCCTCCAACTCTAAAGCAAACCAGCTGGTTGAGGTGTCCTTCGGTGGGACCAGGTGGGCTTCTATTTGTCCCTTTCACCCACCATGTCCTCCCTTTCCCAAACTTAGTTGAAAACGGCTTTCTGATTTCTACCTAAGAGTAAGAGGAACCTGCGTTCACTCAGTCACCAAATACTTCTTGTGACCTGTCATGCACGAGGCACTGTGCACCATGCTGGAGATAGGATGGTGACTGAGACAGGCATGGTCCCTGTTTGCATCACACTGGCATTCTGCGGTGGAGCAGGGGGAGTGGCGGGAGTGGGGGGTGGG
>NW_017731874.1:1153356-1157801 GCF_001890085.2 Hipposideros armiger
TTCTCTTGTGTAATTGACCTATAAGCAACATCATAAAACAAAGTACTAAAATGACTTATCATGTTAACTAGATGTTAACTAGACTTATTGTGGTGATCACTTCGCCATATATACAAATACTGAGTCATTATTTTGTACATCTAAAACTAATACAATGTTATATGTCAATTATACCTCAATTTAAAATGTGCATTAACTTAGAATACAGTTGCTATTCATAAACCTATCTACCTGAGCTTTCATCCCAGATCTCAGGAGAAAAAAAGCACAGTAACAATGTTAGCTTGGTGTAATGACTTAACAAATTATGTTTACCTTATCTTTTCCTAAATGAAAGGAATGCTTCAATATTTTGCATGTTTTACTTCATAGTGAACAAATATCTGCATACAAAAACTATATAAAACAGAGTTCGGCATCACTTGCCAGCTTTTGATCTTCAGGAATACTGATGATATAATGTTTCCACAATATAACCTGGCTTTATCTGTGATGTTTACTTCCCTATGTGATAAAAATGTAATGTTTATGTAGGGTGATCTGATATCACACACATAAGTTACACATGTTACTACAGACATATGCATACATACATTGGTAATTATAGAGATACTGAACTTACATGTGCCAATTTTCAAATACTGATAAAATTATACATTTCATAAAGATAAAGGTAAGTTAAAAGATAAAAAGATAAGTTAAATGACTTATTTAAGTACCACTCCAGGGGTGTTAAAAGTTATGACTCTCTGGAAATTGCTTTGAGTATTTTACTGTTCTAGTACATTATTTTATACACTGTAATAGTAACATCAAATGGTGGGCTAGTGAAACATTAACATCAAGTTAATTCCAATTTCTATGGAACTTAATAGACTACTAGATTGCAATTTAACACTTGAATGCAACTATGCTGTCTTCAGAGTAGAGGGAAGTGAGCTGTTTTGTAGTTAGTCTGTGTGGTGTTGGAGTGTCCCTAATGTTATTATTCATCTTTTTATTAAATGTGACTGCTATTCCTTTTCACCATCCGGGCATTGCGTAACAATAACAACCACAAATATGAGAGATTAAACTTGTGTAACACACTGAGCTGTTTTACTTAAGAGAGCTGAAGTTGTTCAGGGATAATGAATACAAGATATGTCAGTAGAGCTGAACAAAAACAGATTATGTGTTGTTTTCATTCACTGCAAAAATTGCATTTTAGGTCACATTTCCACAAAGACCATCTGCTTATGAAACAAGTCTTCCTTTCCAATGTATGCATTTATGTCAGAATCCAAATAATTTTTTCACTTGATTATTAAGCATTGGCATGTTTGAAACTCCATTTTAAAACTGGAGGTGTATGCCCCCTGATCTACATGATCTAGCGGGTTACATTCTTTTTAATGAGGGGACAAAAGGCAGAGGGCTGAAAAATGTGCCATCTCGACGTCCTTTTTATTTTATCCCCAAATTTTGTACATTTCAACAGACCGGTTTAAATGTGTTACAGAAGGGCCTGGGTGCAGGCATAGATGAGAGACATAAAGCAGACAAATAAAGGGAAAAGCTTCCTTTCAGGAGGTACGTGAAAGGGGGACTAGAAAAGAAAGAACAAGGAGTGCCCAGTGGGGTTTTGTAATACGAGGTTGTCTGAAATAAGGTTGGAAGGAAGCTGGAAGACGAAAGATTTGGTCTGCATCATATCCTGGAAGCATTATAAAAGGAGTGTTTTATAAAGGAGAAATCACTAAAAGGATTCACACATCCATTTGCATGAATTAGCAAACCTGGGAGAGTGTCTGAAATGTATTGCAAGTGCTGACCTGAAATGAAGGTCACTGATTTCCCCACGACATCAGACATCAATGTGAACCAAGCAGTTACATTTACAAACCTTCCCAGCCAGTGTTGAAAGATCGTGGCCTCCAATTATCTGCATCTCGCCCATGGACTGGTCGTTCTGAAAATAGAGAAGCCAGTATTTTACTGTACAAGAAAACCTGTAAAGCACATTTTCCCTTCTACCCAGCCAATGGCTGGATTGCGTCTTACAAATAAAGCACAAATAGCTAATACAGGTTCATGGTTGCCTATGGTTACCAAGCGCCACTCTCCTGCTCCCGTGCTTGAGACAAAGCATTCTAATGGCTGGGNAATGGGTGAGAGCATGTGCTCGCTTTAGACAGAAAGTCAGGGAAGGCCTCCCTTATACAGGAGACTTTAGGCTGAGACCTGAAGAATAGTTAGAAAATGGATTCCAGGTAAAGGCCACAGTTTGTCCAAGGTGTTGGCAGGAAGGAGTTTAGCCAGTGTGGTCATGGAGGGGAGGGTGGTATATGATGATGTTGGGACGGAGGCAGGGCCACATAACACATGTCATACAGGCTGTGATGAGGAGTTTGGAGTCTAATCTCAGAACACTGGGAGTGGGGTTGCCAGGTAAAACACAGAACACCCAGTTAAATTTGAATTTCAGATAAATAACAATTAACTTTTTAGTTTAAGTATGTTCCAAATATTGCATGAGACATAATTATACTAAAAATTTATTCACTGTTTATTTGAAATTCAAATGTAACTTGGCATCCTGTGTTTCGTTGGTTCCTTTGTTGTGGAATATGACAAGCTAATTAAGAGTCCACTGAAAGGTTTTTAGTGGGCTAGTGATGTGATCCAATTTGTATTGGAAGAAGATCCCTCTGGCTGCTTTGTGGACAATGCTTTGGAGGGTGGCAAAGGTGACATGAAGGCAGAAGGTCCGGGAGACTAGTTAGGCTATCATAGCAACCCAGGGGAGGGGTGGTGGTGGCCTCTCCCTAGAAGACCAGTGCTTCTCGAACCTTAATATTCATAGGAATCATCTAGGGATCTTGTTAAAATGAAGACTTAATTCAGAAGATCTGGGGTGGGATCTGAGATACCATATTTCTAATAAGTTTCCAGAAGGTGCTGACCTTGATGGTTCCTAGACTCAAGGTCAGAAAACTATGGCCCATGGGCCAACTCTGGCCCACTGCTTATTTTTGTAAATAAAGTTTTATTAAAACATAGCCACTTGTTTCCATATTATCTATCGCTGCTTTCATGCCATGATAGCAGAGTCAAGTGGTTGCAACTGTATGACCCACAAAATCTAAAAGACTTACTACTTGGCCCTTACCTAGAAAGGTTGCTGATCCCTGCCCTAGACAACACTTTTTGAATACCAAGGGTCTAGACTTGGGTGATTACCAAGGAGACGGATCAAAGTGGGAAGATTCAAGATATATTTGAAGTCATAGAGCTAGCGTGGTCTACATTGGCATATTCAGCATTGCCTTATGATATGAGTCTAGGAATCTTGAACTGCAGGATATTAACCTTAAGCTGTTGTGACAATTGAGAACATGGCTAATCTACATATGTTGATGCTTTTAAAAAATATTAACCCAGTGCAAGTCCAAGGGGCTCTCCTTGGCATGCACTGAAACATATTTAGAAATGCATCTACACACACGTAGAGGGTATAAAGATACCAAAAAACAGGGGCACCCCAGTTGAAACCCCCTCTCATTTAGAGAACTGTTATTTTCTACTCTAATAAACTGTCCTCTGTTACAAACTTTACCTCTCTGGTCCGTGTCTCCATTCTTTGGTGCTATGAGACCACGAATCCTGGCGTATACATATACATACATGAACACACACCACACACAACACACAACACACACATCCAAAAATCCTACATCACAATCAGACACCCCTCTCCCCATCGCTTCACTGAAATGGTTTCCCTAGTATCCTCCACTTGGACAAATCCATAGGTCAGTTCTGGATCCTCCTTGTACTTGGAATAGCTGAGCCCTCTTTTCTCCTTGAGAAGCTCCCTCTGTGTGGTGTTCAGATCACCACACACTTGGTCTTCCCCTTGCTTCACTGACCACCGCTGCTGGCTTGTCTTTGCTGGGTTCTCCTCCCTGCCCTGTTGATATGCCCCAGACCTAGTCCTTGGACCTCTTCTCTTTGTTACAAGTACTCAGTCCCTTGGTCCTCTCCTCAGTGTCATGGCTTTAACTGTTATCTGGTACGTGGGTAGGTCCCCATATTTATATCTCTGGCCAGACCCCTCTCCTGCACTACCCAATACCCCACAGATGTCTCACACTCCTGATTTAAAAAAATAAATAAAATAAAAAAGATACCACAAAACAGTACCTGGTAATCTGGAAGAATCATTTGTCGTGTTAGCAAAAGTTGAAGCTGACTCCTGCTTGCTCTTACTGCTGGCTGGTGTCTCCATCCCTCCTACCCGAACTTCCATGAGCTCTACTTTCCCATGGGCAGGGGGTCTTTGCAGTAATTACAGGAGGAGACATTGAGGTACAGCACTGTCACCTTTCTGCTCACTCCATCCCCAGTAAGAAACTACCTTTTCCTCAGCCTCCTCTCTAGCTCTTAAAGGAAAGGACTATCCA
>NW_017731874.1:1161032-1179826 GCF_001890085.2 Hipposideros armiger
CACACACACACACACACACAACCACTCACACAATAAAATACAGATCGTTATTTAGTGAATGGCACCATAGAATAACATGGAGGCAAAACAAGAAACAGAGCAGGCAAGTTGTTTTCTAGCCTCATTACGAAGACTCATTCAAGGAACTAAGCAGATATCCTATAGGCAATCGGCTTGTGATCAAGCAAGACTGCTGTAATGTTGCAACTCCTTGAAGCAAATGATAACCTAAGGGAGAAGATGACACTCTAGGCACCATATGTATGACGTGCGAAACCAGGACACTTCTTCAGTTACTGCTGTGTACAGCTGTTGCTTTTACCAGCTCAGTACTTTCTTCCCTTATTCTGTCTGGCAAGAAGGCCCTGCCTCTTTCTGAATGGAATTCATTCAACACCAATCAGGTGGGGCCAGACCTTACCCATGTAAACCAGCTGTGCTTGAAGCTGACCCAGCCTTGGGCCTTCTAGCTCCATAAGCCAATTTAGTCCCTGATGAATTTTCTTGGGTTGGCTTGAACTGAATTGTCTCACTTGAAACTGAGAGTCTTGATCTAGACATAGAGTTACTTTGTCATAGAACTGGTCATCTGGAAGGGGAAAAAAAAGCCCAAAAGCCAATAAAACAGTTTTACCAATGAAGCCACTTTTGACTTTTTACCTTATTGCTCAGGAGGAAAAAAAATGACCTTAAAGTGTTTTTACTTCCACTTGGTAAAGCATTCACTCCTTACTGCAAAGGAGTAGACAGAATGCTTAAAAGTGGCCCACTATGTTAGATAAAACCAATACTTTTCTTCTTATGGGAACTGATCTCATGAGGGGAAAAAAAAAATCAAACAATATCCAGGATTCCCTGACGTTTTGCTGTTTTTCTATAGGCATATATAATCATATATTAACAAGCAGTCATGTCAGTAGGTTAAGAACTTGTCAAAAATGTCAAAGGAAAAAATTTTCTTGTCACTTCCAGAGGTGTCAAGATACAGGAGTTAACAGAAGTTAACACAGAAAGAATTTCTGCATATTAGACTCAAATATGTTAATAGCAGCAGAAAAAATAAAATTTCAGTATCTCCAGAGGACTGAGGTATGCAGAATTGGATACAATTATCAAACCACAAAGTTTAATGTAAAAATGAGATTTATACTCTGCCAGATCAGAGCATATTTCACAATAGTTCTATTATCATTTCCATTCTATTGATTAAAAACAAAAAACACAATACATCAGAAAACTAAATAATGTGCTAGTCACACAGTAGTGTGTTGCCAACCAAGTCATATTTCAGAAGGTCTTACTTAGTCCAAGTTTATAACATGTTTTTAATATTAGATTTGTCCTTAATTCATCTGGAACTTATATCTTCCAAGTGTGTATAAGTCTGTTGTCCCAATACCATTTATTGAATTGTTTATTTTTTCCCCTACTGCTTTGAAATGTTGTTTTTATTATATCTTTCATTCTCATACGTGAGGGTCAATTTCTATCTTCTTCTGTATCATTAAGCTAACCTGTGTATTTCAGCATCTAAACCATACTGTTAAATGACTATCGCTTTTTACTATGTTTTAGTGTCTGATAGAGCAAGTCCCACTGTTTTGAGTTTTTGAAAAATTGTCTTGGCTATTTTAGTGCATTTATTTGCCTATCTGGTATGTTGTTATGAAGAACAAATAAGTTAATACTTATAGAACTTTTAGATAGAACAGAGCCTGGATCATGGTAAGCACTCACTGAATGCTAAATATGATTAATTTCCCTCCCTCCCTTCTTTCTTTCCTTTCTTCTTTCCCTCCTTCCTTCCTTCCTTCCTTCCTTCATTCCTTCCCTCCTTCCTTCTCCCTCCCTCCCTTACTTCCCAGGAAAGTCACTCCTCAGTCCTCCCTGGTAGAGTGGAGTCTGGAGCTCCCCTGTTTTAATGACTCCAGAGAATAAGCCTTTGTCTCTTGCTGGGATAGAGAAGGAATTTACAGGTCTAACTTCTCCATTCACAGGCTTCCTGCTGTTTTCAGCCCATTCCTCCCTCATCCCATTTTCTAAGAACCTGGTGACACTGAGCCTTTCAGGAATTCTGGCACATGAATGCTCTACTTCCTATTGACGTTTCTCTCCACAGGCACTTAGATTTTCACTTTCTCTATTCAGCTGAGTCAGTGCCCTTCTTAATCAGTTTTGCTTCCTAAAAAACATTGACATCTGTTGCCCCCTCCTCTTTGTCCTCGTGTATATGTATGTGTGTGGAGATATATATATATATATATATATATATATATATATATAGAGAGAGAGAGAGAGAGAGAGAGAGAGAGAGAGAGAGTGTCTTATTTATTTCTTTAGTAGAGTTTCAGGAGAAAATGAAGTTAATTGTATGCATTCAATTCACTGTGTTCAACCATGATATTTTTCTAATGGTTCAGTAATATCATTATATTCATAGAACTGATGTAGTTTTTGTTAAACATCATTGGTTTTAATTTGATAATATCTTGTTTGGGATGGTTCATCTCATCTTCATAAGTAAGGCTGGCCTATAGTTTGAAAGCAAAGCGATACTAGCCTCATATAATGAGTTGGGTGGTTCTTTATCCTTTTTTTGTGTGTGCTATAGAAGAGTTTGTACATGAATAGATTTATCTGTTTTGCTATGGTTTGGTAGAGCTCAGGATAGGTATTATTTAATACCCAATTTATAGAGGAGGAACTTGAGGCAATCAGAGTTTAAGTAACTTGCCCAAAGAGAGCAAGTAAGTGAAGGAGTAGGAAGTGAGGGAACCCAGTTCAATTCTAGAATCGCCTGGCACCATACTAGTCCGGTGAAACGCCCATCACCCAGTATTCCTAGAAGAAAGAAGCACATCGTACATCTTTGAGAGTAGCACGGAACAGGAGTAGGTCCCGGTTGTACCAGTGAAGTAAATACATGAGCTGAAATGTCTACGAGAAATCCACCTCTTGGTAGAAATGTTGGTAGAGGTGGTATGGATTTATTTAAGTAGCAAAGGAAATCTGACATTGAGTTTAGGCATCCTTTGGAATAGTTTGGAAGATATACTAGCTTAGATGACCTGATCTCCAGGTACAAAAAGGGAGCGCGCCAAACAGCCCGGCAGGTGTGGCGATTCCTCCCACAGAAAACTTGGACTGCTTAGATAATAATGTTTAGAAGGAACTATAAAAGGGGAAGAATAAATATCCTGAATTCCTGTCCTTTTGAGGAACCGGACGGAGAAAAATCAAGAAAACAAATAAACAAAAGAACCACTCTCTCGGCTATTTATTTCTAAAGTCAGAGAGACTTGTTTGAAAATCTATACACGCAAAAGCTTTCCCAATAGTCTCAGCCCCCGCAGATGCCTTAACATGGTTTCACTTCCAAATTTTAGCCTAATCCCTCCTCTCGGCTATTCTCCCGTGCTTAATTAGATCATCGAGATTATTAAAATGGATAGAAATGCAAAACTCAACCCAAAACAGTGAATTATAAGAAGTTTTCATGCTCAAACTGGAGGGCTTATAATGAAAATGCTGCAAACTGCTGAAAAAAAATTTTTTGAACTCTAACATTTGATGCCAAGTCAGATTATGAGAACAGGTAAATTGGTTCCAGTATCTCTAGTGTCCTTTTCAACCACTGGTTGATGTAGGACATGACACTTAACTGGGGCCTTTAGTCCTTTAAGCTGTCTGGGACTACAGTGCAGTCAGAGCTGGGGTTGCTGTTGTGTTTCAACCAGGCCAGCTCCACTCATCTCTGTCATATTGACTGGGTTCAAACTAAGATGGTGGGGGCAAGAAAAATGTTTGAAAACTATTACATTAATGTTGTCTGCCCTTAAAATTGACTTATTTTCTTTTTGTTTTCCTGTTCATTTAAGTATACAGTTCCTTCTAAGATTGTTTTTATTTAGAAACTCATTCTTCCAACCAATGTGGGGTGAGTTGGTGAAAGAATACAGAGATAAAGTGAACAGGCAGCTGGTGTCCCCTGCACTCAGGGATCAGACTGCTGGGTTCCAGTCACAGCTCCAGCTTCCATTGGTTGTAGGACTTTGACAAAGTCACTTCACTTCCCTGTGCTTTAGTTTCCCTATCTATAAAGAAAGTATATTAATATTTCCTATTTGCAGGATTATTGGGAGAACTGAAATTATTAATATGCATTAAGCACTTAGAAAGTGCCTGGCATATAATAAACAGTACATAAATTCGGCTCGTCTTCTCACCATCTACATCTAGTCTTAAGAAACTATTATATCTACTCAAGTTTCCTCACATTGGTGTTGTGCTGTATTCTTTGTTCAGTTTATAACTTAGCACATTACTAACACGTGTATACCACGTGCTCCAGGGTTAGGGTTTACTGAGGCTGACCACGACCCTTGAGGTATGTGGTCAAGAAGGACTCACGTCCTTCCATTGCCATTCTGTATCGTGGTGAGAGCCTTGGTTAAAAATGACCTCGTTTGGCGGCCAGATGGCTCAGCTGGTGAGAGTGCGTGCTCTTAATAGCAAGGTTGTCTGTTCGACTCCCACATGAGATGGTGGCGCTGCGCCCTCCACAACTAGATTGAAAACAGTGACTGGACTTGGAGCTGGGCTTGCGCCTTTCACAACTAAGATTAAAGGACAACAACTTGACTTGGAGCTGATGGATCCTGGAAAAACACAATGTCTTCCCTCCCCAACCCCCGCAATTCCCCAACACTGTTCCCTTCCTCAATTCCCCAACAGAAATCTTAAAAACAACAACAACAACAAAACAACCTCGTTTGTGTTTCCTTTGGGATTCCTCAGTGACACCCCCAATTCCCATACTGTGGCTTCTGGAGTTTTAAAGTAGTCTATTTGGTGGGCATAATTTCCATCATCCACTTTGCTGTTTTCATCCTGTTCTTCAATAGACAGAAGCCACCTGGAGAGCATGTTCTGATCTCCTCTTGAGCCTATCATCTCTTACCAGATCCCTGTAGGCTATTCTACAGAGCCATTTATAGTCAAACTGCTTTACAAGATGGCGGTTGATGACCTGTGGTAGAACACAAGAATGGATGGCTGGATTCCTTCATATTTTTCCAGGACTGGCTGCATTTTTACCTTGAGGATCATGAGATACCCCAATTATTTCCTATAAAATCCACCTTTTTAGCTTAAGGTAATTTAAAATAGATTTATACTACTTATATACAAAAGAAACTTGACTAAGATATCATGCTAATTTACAGGGAAAGTCAGTATTTGCACATTCTGATAAATATTATTAATATCAAATTCCTTATGACATATCTCACTATTGTCAATGAACACCACTGTATGGCACTGAGGCCCTAGGAGTTCCTGGCATACAACACATTGCTCTATCCTCCATGTCTTAGCTTGTGGTAGGTCATGCCTCACCTCTCCATCTTCCGTCACAAGGGTAATTCTTACTGTTTCTTCAAGACTCAGTTCAGGCATCACCTCTTTTAGGAAGCTTTCCTGGAGTCCCCTGGACTTCATCTGTGTCCCAATAACACTCTATGCATATCTGCATGTTAACAGTCCACGTCTAACTGGAATTTTCTGTGAATGCAGCATAGCCGGCTTATTTTCACTCTAATTGTACACCCCGTAGCTGGCACATTGTGGCACCCCATGTTTGTTGAGCTGTCAGATGTTGAAGCATTTGAGTACATGTGTTAGCTGTATTTTGAATACTTCTCCCCCATCCACTTTAGACACTAAGTGTTCTCAGGCAGCACTTAGTTTTTTCTTGCTTTAAGCTCTTTTTCTTGCTGTCTAGCATCTTAAAGTAGCTTACTTCCCAATGAGAGACAGAGAAAAAAATCAGAAACAAACGCATATGAGAAAATATCTGTAAAGGTCAATTGAGTTTCATTTCAACATAAATGAAACTAACTTGAGTACCTCGGAAGACTAAAAAAATACAGACTTTCCTCTGTTATGTCTGAGTGAGTCCTACCCAAACTGTATTTCTTTATTCTCATGACTGTTATTTTATTATCTCAGTTCCCACACAGCCTCCTCAATATTTTAAATGTTTAAATGTGAAAATCCATGTGAATTCTGAACACTAAAAAATGTGAAAATTTGCATTATTAAGATATTTTAATATCAGTAGCTCATTTCACAATTAATAAAGGATACATTTTAAAGTCAAATTAGTATTTTAACCAGGAAAATAAATAAATAAATAAATAAATAAATAAATAAATGTTAGCATGTACAATTTAGCTCATTTGAAAGTACACATACATTTTGCATTTCCTGAATTTGGTGTATCTAACTTTGCAAACATGATGTGACTTTATCCAAAGACAAAATAGCTTTCGGTTGCATGACAATGATTTATTACTCTATTGTGATTGCTATTCTACTCCACCCAGTCTCCAAGAGGGGTATTGGTTAGCTAAGAGGAATCTCCACCAATAAAGAAAGGCTCTTTTCTTACAAGAAATAAAGGGATATGGGTCAGAAGAAGGACCACAATCATATGAAGAAGCTATATAGTCTGGTAGGAATAATGCAGGGTCACCAAGAAAAAGGAAAAGGGAAGGGGGAGAATGAAATAGACCTTTACTTTAATTTAGTTATAACACATCCCAGGAAAGAGGAAACTCAGTTTAAAAACAGATTCAGGGACTTCGCTTTACATGAACTGTTTGAAACCTTGAAGCAGGATATCCTTCTGTTTTGAACATTGGTATGGACTTGTTTTGGTTTAAATTATGTTTTTAAATTATGGATCAGAAGGATAAACAAGCTGAACTTCTTCACACATCTGAATGACCCCAGAAGATGTTAGCACAATCTATGTTTAAAATGTGTACCACCATATCCCATTGGTGTCTATTTCTTGAAAGGCATTTTCTCCACAGAATTTTTTCCCTTAAATTATCCAGGGGAGATTTATAACTATAACTTAAAAAAAAAAACTAAATAAAAATCATTGTTCAACAGTAATGAAATCTTATACCAGCTCTCTGAAACCTGTTTGAAGATTGCCAGGAGATGGGAAAGTGAACCGAAAGGGCCAAGGGAGGGAACTGGTGGCAGTTCTAGAACACACACCGCTTTTGGGCATTAGACTGGATCTATCTACCTTCCCACACAATTGTACTCCGGGTCCTAAAAGTTCTGCTCTCATGTCACGCTCTCAGCTAAAAACATTTCTGGGGATACTCACGCCCTCAAAATAAAGTCCAGTTTTGTCATCCCAATGGGCAGGGCCACCCTAAGAGCCAGGCAAGAGGGACTCTGCATATTACAAATACTGAAACACCAACACATTTGCTTTGTTCTTTCCTCTTAAAAGGAAGTTTTTTGCAAAGGTCTATAACAGTTTGAGCTAAAGGGAATTATACAACAAGGACATGTGTGCTGAACTGGGCCTTGCCCCGTCTCCCCTCGCAGGGCCAAATTTGTGGTGGAGAGGGTGGTAGTAGAGAAAAGCACAACATTACCTTGAGATACCAAAGGGTGACTGATATTTTTCAAGATGGCCACTCTAAATCACCCAAGCAGGTGAATCAGAGACCAGAGTCTCCAGATAACTGTGTTTCCTCCTGCCTCCGCTCAGAAGGCACAGTCTGCACTGGAAGGAGGCATCTGGGTTGAGTTGGAAGAAGAATGCATGAAGGAGAAGAACCTAGCTGCCCAGAGCCCTGAAGAGCTTAACCAGGACCCGTGCGGGGTTCAGGCAGGCACAGTCACCACCCAGAAGCTGGTCCTGGGCCCAGAGTTTGCCCTGCCCTGCCCTGCCCTGCCCAGCAGACACATAGTCCTGCTTGGGCTTGCAGGCTGTAGGGGTGAGCGCGGCTCCTTTAGTCTCGAGCTCAGCTGATCTGGGTAGAAACATGAGCTGGCCATGGACAAAGCTAACAGTTTTAAGGTTCAATATTCCAAGTTAACTATTTAGTTATATGGTAAGGGGATCTGCATCGGTGCTCTTGCCCTGAGCCCCCTAAATATTAGGGGCAAGCCTGACTTCGAGAACCATTTATTGAGCACTTACTAAGGGCAGGCACAATGCTAAGCACAGTACTTACATAGATCCTACCAAATCCTATGAGGCATGAACTAGCTACTGTGCTCCTTGGCATTTTCCCAAGGAGTTGAAAACTTATGTCTGTATAAAAACCTGCACATGGATGTGTACAGCAGTTTCATTCCTAATTGTCAAAGCTTGGAAGCAACCGAGATGTCCTTCAGTAGGTGAGTGTATAAATAAACTGTGATACATCCAGACAACGGAATACTACTCAGTGTTAAAAAGAAATGAGTTGTCAAGCCATGAAAAGACAGGGAAGAACCTTAAATGCACATTACTAAGTGGAAAAAGTCAATCTGAAAAGGCTTCATACTGTCTGATCCCAACTGTATGACATTCCGGAAAAGGCCAAACTATGGAGACAGAAAAAAGATCAGTGGTTACAGGGGAGGAGGAGGAAGGCATGAATAAGTGGAGCACAGAAAATTTTCAGGGCAGTGAAACTCGTCTTCAGGACGCTTTAATGACAGATACATGCCATAATACCTTTGCCCAAACCCATAGGATGTGCAACACCAAGAGTGAGCCTTCATGTGAACTGCGGACTTTGGGTGATGATGATGTGTGAAGGTTCATCCATTACAACACATGTCCCACTCTGATGGGGGATGGTGATAATGGGGAAGGCGGTGGGTGTGTGGGGACAGGGGAGATGTAAGAACTTTGAACCGTCCCCTCAATTTTGCTTTGAACCTAAAACTGCTCTAAAAAAGTATTGCCCATTGAAAAAATCCTATTAGGTAACAAGTACTGTTATCACTCCAATTTAACTAACTTGAAGGAACGTTGCTCAAGCTTTCACAGCTGCAAAGTGATGGAGCTGAAGGTTGAGCAGAGATTAACCCTCTTTCTTGCTCCAAAGCCTCCATCTACCCATATGCTCTACAGCTTCTTTCCTGGGTCTGACCAGACTCTACCGTCTCATGTGATGTGCTATTATATTCCCTCTTCCCCAGGGCTTCATAATGGGTGCAGGAATCACCTGTGCAGACTATGATCCTGTCTGGGATGGGGTCTGACAGCCTGCATTTCTAACAAGTTCCCAGGTGATGGGGACGGAGCAGGTCCCATAGGCCACACTCTGAGTCCCCAGGGTCTACATCCCACCCGCACCAACCTGCTGGCTACGTCCAGTGCACACCCTGTATTTTATCACCTTTGTATCTTACAACACTCTCTCCACCCAGAATGTCTTTCTGCCACATCTCTGTCTCTCAAAATCATAATCTTCCTTAGATATACAAATGAAGGTTGACTTTCATTATAAACAATCACCTGATGCTCATCCCCTACCCCACCACCATCAGCCAGAATTAATCTCTCCCGCCAGTGTGCTTCCTGTGCATTTAGCACCAAATGCACACAGCACCCACTTCTTCCTTATCAAACTGGCTATTCCTCACCCACTGTCTCTGCGCCTGTTCATTTCTGCTATTTTGAAAGCAACTTGAGGATAGGGACTTTATATCATGCACCTTTATAGGTCCCCTAACACTGAGCTGGGCCTCAAACGCAGAAAGGAACATGGTGTGTTAAGGAAAGGGGCTCAGACACTGTCTTGCCTCTTCTTTAAGTTCCCTGATATTGGTCCCCTCATCTATAAAATGAGGACAATAACAACTCCCCTTTAGGATTGCTGTGAGGTTTAAATTAAATGTCATATGTTAAATGCTTCGCCCACAGTAGGTCCCTGATACTTATCAAATTAGGTTTTCCGCTTTTATTATCTGATAAGGGAAGGGGGTGCACACAGGAGTGAATTAATGACAGAGCCAGGAGTCGCACCAGGTGTCTTAACTTTTATTCAAATTATTTTTCAGTCTGTCAAGCTCTACTTCACTTTACTTTGGTTATGTGAGTAACTCCCAGCCATTGATGGAACTAAAATTAATCAGTATTTACAGAAGAAACCTAGAATTTTATTTCTTGGTTCACATTTTCTATGCAAATCACTGACTAAAATTCAAATAGGGCTTAGAAATAAGAGGCATTGATGTATCATTGCACCTTGGTAAAGCCAAGTAACATAACAATATATTTGATATATGTCTATAACATAGTGGCATGTCTATGGTGGTGTGTCTATGTAAGTCAGAACAATCAAATTTAAAAATAGGTAATAGTTTTCATATTAAACATGATCATACAAGGGGGAAAAAAAGAAATGATTATGATCAGGCATAATAATTGCTTTAACCAATTACTCACCGAGATACCTTGGCAAACTCACCTGATATGTCATTGACTTGACCTGGAAAAGGGAGACGCTACTAACTGCTTACTTGTTTTTCAGAGTTCATGTAAAGAGCAAAAAAACTGCCAATACATGCAAATACTCTGAAAAAATATAGCAAAGTTTCTATGTGCAAAAAATTATTAGCAATATCTTTCGGCATAATACAGAGCTGGCAGGGGGAGGGCAATTTATATAAAATATACAGAAAGTGGAAGACTTGGGGAGGGCCAAATAGCAAATGTTTCATCTACTATTATTGTTTTTTAGGTTTAGTCTTTGCTCAAACTTCTCCAGGTATCTAAGGAGACATGAGTAATATGTAAAGGGGTCAGAGAGGAGACTGCCTGTAGAGCCACCTTCCACTTTGCAGAATAAGAAAAGATGGTTTATTTGATGTAGGCATGCTGATTGGCAATGCAGGCTTGCAAATTCCTTCAGTATTAAGTCACGTCTTCAAAACTGGGTGGGGCACTGGCTTATTAATTTTTTTTCTGTTCCTCTGGAGGCCAGGGCTTGGAAGTAGCTGAAGACTACATGTGAATAGAGTTGGGTGGTCTTGGGGAAATTCTGTGTAAACAGCATTGCTCATCTAAAAGTACCACAAAACACTGCACATCTGCCTGTCCATATTATACAAACAGAATCTGGACTCCATTAATGTGCCTGAGGAATAAATTATTCTCTAATAAATGTTTTTATAATCACAGTGACAAGGAAGGTCCAGGACACCAAAGGAAATAAAACTGTGCTGCACCAATCTGCTGGCGGAAGCCGGGAAGAGCAGTGGGAGACGGAAGCAGTCCACAGCTGTGTCTGACTTAGAGCAGTTGTTCCTTCTTCAATGTGGGAATTGTGGGGTTCAATACAAGAGGCTACTATTGCGTACCTTATTCTAGACCAGGGGTTGGCAAACTGCGGCTCGTGAGCCACATGCGGCTCTTTGGGTACATTCCGTCTCAAAAGTTTGCCGACCCCTGGAAGAGCCAATTCTGTCCCTCACAACAATTTAAAAATTATTCGAGAGCCATAAATATATTTTTACATAATCACCACTGTGTGAATAATATCCTGTAAAAATTTTATAAATGAAACTATGATAGCTTTATTTTCATTTTCAATTTTACATCAGAGCCACATGTGCATACCCAAAGAGCCGCATGTGGCTCACGAGCCGCAGTTTGCTGACCCCTGGCGGCTCTTCGGTCTCAAGTTTGCGGACCCCTGTTCTAGACTGACGACGAATGCCAAATCAGTGAGGGAGGGTGGCTTTTGCTCTCAGTTTTTGCAGAATGATCTAAGAACAATGCTCCAATGAGACATTCAACTGAGGCTCCAGACCTGACAACCTCTGTGCCTGAATGTCAGAATGTCCACATGACCTGGGTTAATGGGCCAGCAGCTATGGAACGGGGCGGGTGAGCTGTCTTTTTTTTTGTATCCAGATATTGCTAATGCATCAATACCTACTACTTTCTCTTTGCCCTTGTTAAACATTTGCTGTCATTGGCTGATGAGCACAAGGGCCTTTGTTTTGTAAGGGGGAGGGTTGGAGCAAGAGGAGAAGTTTGATTGAGGCTGAGGTGGCAGGAAAGAGAGAAGAGGATGGAAGACGATAGAACACGGGTCCCTGTCTCATTCCCTTGACTACATTTGAGCCCTGATGCTAGAGGATTGAACTGCTTTCATTGGAGCCTGAAAGATTCTGGGAGGGGTAAAGGGTTTATTTAAAGCAAAAATTGGCAACAGACTTAAACAGACATCTCTCCGAAGAAGACATGAATAGCTAACAAGCACACTAGTCATTAGGGAAATACAAATTGACACCACAATGAGACAGCTCTATTTCTTTGAATGGCTAAAATTAAAAACCATACTAAGTGTTGGTGACGATGCAGAGGGACTGGAACTCACAAACTGCTGGGGGGATATAAAAGCAACAGTCACTTTGAAAGACAGTCGGGCAGTTTCTTATTAAGTTAAATACACATTTACTGTAAAGTCCAACCATCCACTCCTAGGTATTTACCCCAGAGAAAAGAAAGCATATATCTATACAAAGACCTGTTAAAAATATTCATACCAGCTTTATTTGTAATCGTCCCAAACTGGAAACTACCCACATCAACAGGTGCCAAGGAGGTGGGCTCAGGGGGGAGGTGCTTACACTAGACAAGGAAAAAGCCTTGTGCTGCTTGCCGATTGGCCATTTTCAAAGAGGATTTCACATCAGGTTTAAGTATTTGAAAATGTTTTCTTTAAAAAAGCTCATTTTGGGGGGTGGCCGGTTAGCTCAGTTGGTTAGATCACAGGGTTCATAACACCAAGGTTGCTGGTTTGATCTCCACATGGGCTAGTGAGCTGTGCCCTCCACAGCAAGATTGGAACAACTACTTGACTTGGAGCTGATGGGTCCTGGAAAAACACACTGTTCCCCCCACCCCCCAAAAAAAGCTCATTTTTTAAAAACTTAATAAACAATTTGGATTAATGTTACACTCTACCGAAAATAATTTACACTCTACAATAGCCAAAAGTTCTAGGAACTTGCTCCAAATCCTCACAACCACCCCCCATAGAGACCAACCTCTTTAGATGTTTTTTAAATCAATTCAAGTCACCTGTGTTCTGATGGAGTCGCTTCTTATGTAAAACTCCTAGCCTCCGTCTCTCTTACTCATCACCTTCTGTTTCTTCTGCACATCCATCCCTGCTTCTCGTCTGCTTAAATTGACTATGTACTATTATGTTTACCCCTACAGTCAAAGTAAGTTCTCTTCTTCCATTTACCGAATGATAAATGCCCCTGGGGCCAATTAAGCGATGCAGCCATGGTTCTGTGCTCACATGCTCTCGGGGCACACCTAACTCAACAACTGAAATTCAGTAACAAAGTGTGGGTACTATAACCACACTGGCTCACAGGTGGGAAGGGACTGAGTATTTCAGGAGGCAAGTGGTAATGAAAGCAATATTCTTCACTAGAAAACTGACATTTCTGATTCTATTAAAAGCATTAGTTATTTCTGGAGCACTAATGACCTAAAAGCAAACTTTGCTACCACTGGCAGACATGGCTACATAGTAAGGATGCATTAATGAGTCTCAAACCTGCCACATAGAATGTTTGATTATTATAACTCTGATGTTGATGTGGCTGAGAGGGAGGAGAAGAAGGCATTTCCAAATTCTCTAAAAACCCTGGGATGTAGCTATCAATAGATAATGAAATCCACTCAAACTCTGATCATGTCACATCTGTCTTGGCAATGGTACATCTAACTGACTGGACAATGGAAGTAGCACATAATGTTACATATGTGAGAAAGTAACTCACTTAAAATTCAAATGCAACTTTCAAATATACAATACAGTATTATTATTAACTATAGTCACCATGCTGTACATTAAATCATGCTAAGAGAGTAGATCTTAAAAGTTCTCATAACAAGAAGAAAAACATTTGTAACTATGTGTGGTGATGGATGTTAACTAGATTTATTGTGATTATTAAACCAATTCAAATGAAATTCAAAAGGAAACTAAAACTAAAAAAGTTTTCATGGGTCTATCTCTTTAACAATTAGATAACCATATATATTAACAAAATTTTTGAAAACACTGGTTTTTCTCATTTTCTTATAAGAAGAACATAAGTTTCATCAACTTACAATAGTAATATTAATAGCTAAACTTGACTGTGATAGATACTTATTTTCTAGATGAGAAAATGGAACCTTAACCAAATAGAAGGTCCAAGCCTACTCAGTAACTGGCAGGACCAGAATGGGGACCCAGGATTGACTGACCACAGATAGCAAAGTCCTCCCATTTGCCCATTATGTTGAACTTCAGGAAAACGATACAAATGAATACTAATTGACTTGGCAATGCTAGTGGCCGTGGTGCTCAAAATTGAAGGCCCGCATGCTCCTACCTTATCATGTCTATTAGAAAAGCGATGGGGTCAAGACAGGAAGTGCAGAAACTGCTTGTCCCCTGATAACACGACAGTCGCCCTTAAAGGAAGTGTTAAAATAGGGCAGCTCTGCTAGCCCTTGGGCTGTTGGAACTGCTGCTTAAGCTGTGAGTCATGCTCTTGCGCTTCTGGCTCTGTGGACACTGACCACTTTATCTTCATCCAGAAACTCTGGAGAGGAGGCAAGATGGGTTTTGCTCTGTCATGGTCATGTGTAGTCATGGGAGTGTATGTACTGGTTTCTTTTTCCACTTCATGCAGCTAGGGGTTCTGTGAAAGCACCATGGGAGCTTATAGATGAGGCACTGTGGCCGACACCCAAGTTCCCACTCTGCTTTACCTAGAGCAGCTCCACTTTTGAGGTTTTATGGAAGACAGCACTTAAAAAGTTTCAGGGCTGAAAAAATGTTTGAAAACCACAAGTCTGCTGGGCGACGGCACAACACAGTGGTGAAGACCGCCGCTTTGGAGCCAGACAACATGCGTTCAAATCCAGGCTCAAATCCTGGACTGCGTACCTCCCAGAGCAAATCAGTCCACCCTTCTGAACCTCAAATATATACGGTGGTTCAGAATGACACCAGGAAATGTTAGTTACTGATACCACTGTCTGGCCGCATTGATGTGTGAGGAACGAGAGGGGAATCAAGTTAAAATCCAGCAAGTCCAAGTCCAGAAAGGGAAGAGAAAATACCTAGTAGTTTGTGAAAGACAGACTTGGGGTCTGGCTCCGCAGACAGGTCTGGAGTAAGGAGAGGTGGGTTTACCTGTGTTGTCTTCTAATTATATAACTAGACCTCACTGTAGAGAGAAAATCCAACCCCTCTCCTATTATAAACATGAAAACTGAGGTCTAGAAATCTATATGTCCTATAAATCATTCTGTTTCTGTATCCATGTGGGTTTTTTATTTCTCCTGGAGTCTCTAAACATTCACATTCAAATAAAGAAAGTAGATTTCTATACATTGGGGTGAGGAGCTGATGAGAGCTTAGGGAAAAGGTATAGCACTGGAATATAAGTGAAAGAAAACCTTAGAAGTTTAAAAATGAATATCAATATGCCTTAATGTAATCTTTTGAACCTGTTACTACATCAATAATAATTATATATTAATACAGGCCCCACTATATTAAAAAAATTTTCACCTAATAATTTTCAGACCACACATACTTATCCCCTTCTTTCTTTTACTGACACAATGAAAAATCTCAAGTTAGCTGAAAATTCTCAGCTAACTCTGGCCACATCACTCTCATAACACGTGTACAGAAGGGCTTTTGGTCCTGGACAACAGGGGCACAGAAGACAATAGTATGTGCTCTAAAGTGTGTTTCCTCAAGCCTTTCATTACAAGACATGGCCTGTCTTCAGTGGGAGCCTCTTGATGAGAATCTCTGAGTCCACTAAATTCAAATTTTGACAGTATAATGCTAGTTTTAGTCTGATCCTAATGGAAGGGGAGAGAAAGATGAGAGCAAATGCACCCTATTTGGAACCACTACAGAGGAAAGATGAAAAGTGTGTCATTCAGTGTCTCGTGAGAGGCACTGGGCGGTCAGGCATTGCGAACGCTTTGGAAAAGGATGACATGGAAGAGTCCTGAAAAGGGCCTCTGGGAAATTCAACGTCATTCCAACTCCTTACCAAAAGACAAGTATTGTGAAAAAAAATTTTTGAGAACATCTGAGTCAAAAGAACACTGACTCTCCTTAGGGTCAGTTTCAAGGCCAGTTAAAGGGCTGTCCCACCCCCCTTCAATCACATAAGTCTAAACTTAACAAAACAAAGCAAAATAAAATGAAACTATTCCTGCTGCCTGCTATCGTCTCTTAGGATGTTTACTTGATGATTTCTCTTCCCATCCTCCCAGAATGAAGAAGGTTGTTGGTATTTTGGATCAAAATTAGCCAATGTAATGTTTTGACAAAATCCTCCAATGGCAGGAAACTCTGTTAGCATTTTGATAGAGTGAGTCAGTCAGCAATTGAGGCTCAGTGGAGTGATAAGCGTGCCATTAGCATGCGCTCTAAAATATGATGGTCATCGTGGGCTTCTTTATAAGAATGACCTGTTTTTCCCAAGAAATGGAAACAAAAACAAACAAACAAAAAAAACCCCAAAAAAATGAGGTAGCACTTTTTGCCTGTAAAATTTGGAAACATATTAAAGAAACAGAGTGAGCATATCCTGAGGTGGTGACAATGAGAAAAAAAGACATTTGTAAGCTGCTGTTGGAAAAACACATTAAATACAGCTGCTTGACAGGGAAACATAGTGACATGGTATCAAAAGCTTTCAAAGTACACACAGTTGTAGGAGCAAGTCTAACAAAATGACCAGAGATATGGACACCATCTTATGAAGAAGGATGTTCATCACATTATTCATGATACAGGAAGACTCCAAGCAATCTAAATGTCCAATGATAGAGGACTATTTAAAAAATCTGTCAATATATGCATATAACAGAATGTTTACTTGTCACTAAAAGTGACAGTACTCTAAACTACTCTTTGATATGTGTTCCCCTCAGGATTTTCTCAACTTAAGTGACACGAACCTCATTTGAACTAATTTAAACAGAAAGGTGACTGAAAGGAAGAGATGAGCAACCAAGCAGAGGAAGGTAGGACACAGAGCAGTTTTGTGGGACAATGAGATTCTAGAACCAGGGGCTCAGATGGCCTCAGGACCCTTTCTTTGTCTTGTTTCTGGGCTCACATCCTAACAACCTCATCACCCAAGAGAAGAAGATTTTTCCCTGTAAACTCCAGTGTGAAAAATTCCAAGGAAGACTTGATTGGTCTGCCTTGGATCACATGTCTATTCCCTGGACCAGTCACTGTGGCCAGGTATACTTCAGCTCTAAGGATCAGCCTGCCTTATGTCAGATACTTACCCTTAGATCAACTGCTGTGCTGAAGGGGGCAATGTAGACTGCCTCTGAGAGGAGTGGAGTGGACGGACTAACACAGTCAGGGCCACTGGGGCAATGGCTGGGATTGGGGGAGCCACTCCAATTTATCTCATATAACTTCAGTTGATAATATTATTTGTCAGTGCTTTCTTTCCACATTAGTTGGACTTAGTCTTCTTGTGAGGTTAAAAAGTAACTTTGTCTTAGTTTATTTTAAGAAAAGAGTCCTTTGGGCCTGCTGAGTGGCTCGTTGGTTAAGAGTTGGCTTGGTAGTGCAAGCTCTGAGCAGCAGGGTTGCTGGTTCAGATCCTACATGGGCCAGTGACACTGCGCCCACCCTCTATAGCTAAGATGGTGAACAAAAGCTCGACCTGGAGCTGGGCTGCCGTGAGTCACCGGCAATGGCGTAGGCTTCAGTGGGGCTGCAGTGGGCTGCTATGAGCTACCGGGAGTGGCCGGCAGCCAGCATGAGCTGCCATGAGCGGCCGTCCTATGGCTGGTGACCCATCCGCCTCAGCCGGGAAGAGCGCAATGATCACAATACCAACATGGGCCAGTGAAGCAACATTCTCCACAACTTGATTGAAGAACAAAAGGACAGCAACTTGTCTGTTCCCCTTCTCTGATTCCCCAAAGCTGTTCCCTCCCCCAATTTCCCAATAAAATCTTTAAAAAAAAAAAGAAAGAAAGAATGAAAGAAAAAAGAAAAGAGTCCTTTGTGATTCTGTGGTGAGAAGCACTCTGGAGTACAGGGCATTGGGTAGGGATAGGGGTTATGCTGTTGGAGCTGTGCATGGCTATCTGCAGCCACACGGTTTGAGTGAGATCGGACAGATGAGCTTCCATCCTGACTAAAGACTTCATATCCTCCACAAAATTTAATGGGTAAGAACTGGTTATGGGAAACAAGAATTTCTCTATTATACAGAAATCTAGCGGAGCATTTCTAAAACACACCGATTCCTAACTAACTAGAAAATGGACTCGATCGATCATTCTATCATTAGAGATGCCATATTTGAACCATATACTTTACAGAGAGAAAGAGAGAGAAATACAGTATAAGCCTTGAAAAATCTAAGGTCTCAAGACAAGAGACAGATGGCTAAAACAAATGATGGTCATTTAAAATATGTCACCACAACAATGAAATGCTCTAATTCCGTTAGAGAATAGCCAACAATGTTGCAAGAGGTATTCTGAATTACACAATAACGCTGCCTTTATGGACTTTCTTTATTATACCGATATGGGTATCTGTGGATTATCATCTACTAGAGATGCTTACTGCCCATCAATAGGCAGAAATCCACAGCTCACCTAATTTACTGATGCAACTTAAGTCTCCCTTTTGAAAACCACTGATCATATTGCTTAGTTGAGAGGATTTAAATATTTGCCCCATAAGAATTTCTTTCCAAATATAAGTTATTGTGAAAACCTAAACCAATGTTGAGCAGATGTGAGCAACAGAACATGGCACTGGTGTTGACTCAGAGCCCCTTCTCACCTTGGGTGTGTAGTTCACATGCCATTTCACACCTAGGCTCAAAAAGGGATGGAACCAAAAAGCCAGAAACGCTAAAGCATGGCTCTGTGGCTGACTTTTTAC
>NW_017731874.1:1182756-1187612 GCF_001890085.2 Hipposideros armiger
GCTCAGCTCGGGCTGGACTCGAACCGCTGTTGCTCAGAGCTCAAACTCTTGAGCGAGCTCTTAACCAACTGAGCCACTCGGCCGGCCCATGTGCTTCCTCTTTATCACTATGGTATGCTCTTCTCAGGGCCATCTTCGAAGAGGGCACTGAGAAAAATGTACCATTTTATTGCTTCTTGGCCTCGTTCTAGTTTTTCTAAATGATAATTGAAAAGTTTGATCTTTCTTTTGATTTACTAAACTGTAAAGTTCTGAAATGTAACAGAGGTCCCTCGCTTCAATGAAGTTTATCCGATGGGAACGAAGTGGGTTGCCTCTGTACCCCAAGTGGACTGTAAATGTATACCTCTGAGATTCTCTTTCATCTTTAGTCTGAAATGTTTCTTTTTCTTTCATCTGCAAGTCTGAGATACTCCTTATCATTTCTGAAGTTGGCAAAAACTTGTATGTGGGGTTACCCACTTTTGAGGAACTGGTCGCACTATTATATGTCTTCATTGAGATCTCTCTCCCAAAAAAGTGTGTGCAACCAACCATGGTTCTCACAAAGACTGAGTGGTACCAAAGGGCTCCGGAAAGGCTTCAAGGTGGGCATGTGGTAACTGTGAGGGCACGTCAGGGGGCATGCCAGTCAGCTACATGGAAGGCTTGGAACACCTCAGGCCCACAGCACTGGTCATCTCCTATGCCACCTCTTGGACCCCTTCTCCCTGACTGAATATTATAGAGCCATCTCTTCAAAAAACCCTAAGAATACAGCTAAACTTCTAAGGACCTCTAACTATCCCAGAACCATGGTCTATGGAGACCACTCTTACTTGGTCTTTACCTACAGTACTGATCCTTTCTAGTGTGGGCCCCCTCTCCCCCAGCCCACCTCTTATCCAAGATCTTATCCCCCACTTTCAACCCAAGCTCACATTTTTAGGTAATCTCTTCCGTAGTATCAATTCCCACCTGTGTGCTACTAACTCCCTGCTTCATTTTTACTCCTTGCCAAGATACCTGCACAGTGCCAAGGATCACCTTCCTAATGGCCTACTGGAAATCCCCACGAGGGTGTCCCATGGGATCTTCAAAGTCAGTGTGCACAGAAGTGCCTGTGACCTTTCCTGCTGAGTGGTTTCTTCCTCCTGTATCTCAGTAATGACACATTATCTATCAGACACCCAAACCAGAAACCAAGAGTCATAAAATGCTCTTCTCTGCCTCTTATTAACCATATTCAATCAATTATCTATTAATTTAATCACCCAGAGGAATTAGTAGCTATTGATTATCTATTTCATAATATTATGAAAATTAAATGGGGAAGTCCATGAAATTCACTATGTGGCCCCTGAATATACATATTCAATGAATTACTATTGTTAGTCCTGGTAGTAGTATTATCCCTACAATTACAGTTGTTTTGATCAGATGAATGGAAGAATGGATAGATGGATAGATGAATAGATGGATGGATGGATGGATGAATGGACACATATATACATACATACATAGATAGATACATACAAAAAATGGCTAGATGGATGGATGGAGGCGGGGATGAAGAAAGGAAGGGAGAATTCAAGTATTTGGCACTTTGCATTCACTATTCATTCATTCAAAAATATAGTGTACTACACTAATATTCTGACATTAATTCTGACATGTGGGTTCTTTCTGACATCAAGCAATTTTCCTACAGCAGCAGGGTGTCCTGCAATTCAACTCAATTCTGACACTATCTAATACAGCATCAAATTCCACAGGTTAAGGGCTCAGTCCCACAAGACTACCCTTATTTCAGATGCCAATGCCAAGTTCAGGTTGTGCTTCTGGCTATAAATCAGAGGTTCCCACTACTCCCTCTATGGATTTGATCCATTTTCTAGAACTTAGGAAACTGGTTTACTCACTAGACTACTGGATTATTACAAAAATATTGAAGGATATGAATCAATAGCCAGATGAAGCGATACATAGGGTGAGGTCCTGAACACAGAAACATGGAGTTTGGGGCCAAGCCGGGCAGTACATGGATGCATTCTGATTCCCAACCTGGAAGTTTCTTTGGAAGTTCCCAACCTGGAAGAAACCCTTCCTTTGGGTTTCTATGGTGGCTTCATTACATAGGCATGGTTGATTGGCCACTAGTGATTGAACTCAATCTCCAGCCCATTTCCCCTCCCAAGGAGTCTGGGGTGGGGGAAGTTGGGGGTGCTGAGTTCCAACAAACTAATCATATGGTTGGCTCCACTGGCAACCAGACCCCATCCTTAGGCGGTTTCCAAAAGTCCCCTCATTAACATAACAGAAAACAACTTAATTGCTCTCCTCACAAGAAATCACAAAGGTTTTAGCAGCTCTGTGCCAGAAACTGGACAAAGACCACATAAGTATAGATTTCTTATAAATCACAATATCACAACTGCTATGTGCTAGACAGTTTTCTAGGTTCTGGGGATAAGGTAGTGTACAAAACAAAGTATCTACTACTCTCATGGACTTTATATTTTAGTGAAGAGAGACAGGGAGTACATACATAATTAATATATCATCCAGTGATAAATTCTATCAAGAAAATAAAGCAGGATAAGGGGAACAAAGGATGGGGGCATGCTTTTTAGAAAGGGCAACGAGAAGTAACATCTCTGATAAGATGATACTTAAGAAGAGGTCTGAAGGACTGAGGGTACAATATCCAAGTTGGGGGCCGGCCGAGTGGCGCGTTGGTTAAGAGTTGGCTTGGGACGCCAGAGGGCCCCGGTTCGGATCCCACATATGAGGNTATCTGTGGATTATCATCTACTAGAGATGCTTACTGCCCATCAATAGGCAGAAATCCACAGCTCACCTAATTTACTGATGCAACTTAAGTCTCCCTTTTGAAAACCATTGATCATATTGCTTAGTTGAGAGGATTTAAATATTTGCCCCATAAGAATTTCTTTCCAAATATAAGTTATTGTGAAAACCTAAACCAATGTTGAGCAGATGTGAGCAACAGAACATGGCACTGATGTTGACTCAGAGCCCCTTCTCACCTTGGGTGTGTAGTTCACATGCCATTTCACACCTAGGCTCAAAAAGGGATGGAACCAAAAAGCCAGAAACGCTAAAGCATGGCTCTGTGGCTGACTTTTTACATAAACTTAGGTCACTTGATATTTTTGTAACTGAATTTTCCCCATTGGCTTCTGCAGCTCCAGAGAAGTTGCTCTCTTAGGTTGGTCAATTCACAGCGAGCCAATACCTCAGACCCTTCTAGAATCTTAAGTAGAGCTAGAGAAGAATGTGCTAACCAACTTGTGAAACAGTAACCTGGTGGAAAAAACATATGCTCTTTGGGATATATAGCTCTTTATTCTTTTAAACATTCTCATAAAATCCATTCATTGGATGAAAAAAAAATCAACTGTTTCTCCTACAAACCAAATCAACAAATCTATATAACATTACTTGCAAGCCCAGTGGATCTGGATTTTAGTTGCTAAATTTTGTGCATGCTTATTTTTAGAATTAAAAACCCCAATAACTAAGGTGAGGGCTTTTTACAAAGACTTGGGATGAACATAAATAAAGTCTATGCATAAAGACTGTGTTTAAAAGGAAGAGCCCTGCTTCCTGTGCAGGAAATTATTTCATGGCCACCTGTCACTAATTGGTGTTTGAAATTAGAATTTGAAATTTATGATCTGAAAGTTGAACCTCAGAGTATCACAGTACCAAGTAATTATAACCCAGAAACCATATTCTAGCATTAGAAATGTGTCTAAGTCTTCTAAAATGCTTCAGAATCTTATGTCTCAGGCATCATCACACAATTTAATAGAAAATTCTATCTTGGTTCCTTTAGGCACAAGGCCACAATTAAAATATCCCAATTTGTTACTCCAACAAATTTAATTAAAAAATCAAACAATTGTTAGCTTCTTGTTTCTTGAATGACCAAGGGTTACTTCAAGACTGAAGAAACTACAATGGTGTGAGAATGAAACTAAGTGGGTGTTTCTTTTTTGGCATAATGTCAGCAATTAGAAGAGTAAGGGTGAGAGCATATGCCTGTTGTAATCATAAGATAAAAATAGAAGTTGTAGATGGAAAGTTGCTTTTAAAGAGAAATGACTACCATGGCCTAACCTCCCTAATACACACTAAAATGTGTTTTATAAAAGGCTGAAAAAGACCATTTCTAATCTTTCCCATGTTGTTGCCTTAGCCACACCTACGATGTCTTACTGTTATATTGTATCACTCTGCATTTGCAGTGAATTTCTCTGCCTGAAAATCTATGACTATCCAACTGCCTCAACAGAGATGGTCTAAGGCATGGTGACTTGTCACAGGTGTCTGTCCACGAGGGTCAAAGCCCTGGCATCTCCCTCAGGACTATCACTGTAAGTGCTGCACCAGCTACCGTGGAAGGGGGTGATTGTTAGGTAGGCAAGACTGTGCTGCTTTTGGCAGTGAAAACTGCTGCAGCAAAGGATGGTGAAAGAAAGTTATGGCTTAGAGCTAATTGAAGCTGCCCATTTAGCTGGATGGTATAGAGCGATGTTTAAGTTGCTCTTTTGCAAAGCAGCAATTCACATTCTAGTTAGGCATTTATCTCTCACCGTTGCAGGGCCCGAGTTCATTGTTATCTGCCCCGTGGCCACAGACTGCACCCTTAGCTCTAGCCGATCATCATGAAATAGTGTGTGTCCTTGGAATCTTAGAGTAGGAATAAATTCTAGTAATTGTCCAGTTCTGTCCTGTCACAGATGAGAGACCCAATCAACTTGTGTCCGTGATTTTGTAATTCAGTAGGTCACATCAGAACCAGGACTAGAATTTAGGAAGCATAAAACTAATCCAGTGCTAACTGCCTC
>NW_017731874.1:1192150-1199113 GCF_001890085.2 Hipposideros armiger
TGGTGCCAGCTTGGGCCAGTGAAGCAACGTCCTCCACAACTAGACTGAAGAACAAAAAGGACAGCAACTTGTCTGTTCCCCTTCCCCCAATTCCCTAATAAAAATCTTTAAAAACAAACAAACAAAAACCAATATCCAAGTTGGGGGAGCAGTGGGTGCAGTGACTTTGAGTGTGAATGCACAGGTGTATTTAAGGAAATGCAAGGAGGCCAGTATGACTGGCAGGAAGAGCAGGGGAAGGGAGGGCTCACTGGTTGTAGTCATTGTGTCATCTCATCATCCTGATTATAATTTTTCAGATCAGAAAACTGAGGCTCATAAAGATCAATTATTTGCCCAACTGGCTTCAAAGTATTTCCACAAAGTCTCAAGCTAGGCCTGTTGCATCTGCTGCTTCCCCTCCATCTTTGCCTTAGTTCAAGGCCCTCTTCATGGCTTGCCAGGACTATTGTAATAGACTCCTAACTGGCCTCCCGATGGTCCAATGGTCCACACCTCTAACAGTCCACACCACCCTCAGAATGACTTTCTATGATATAGCTGACGTATTAATTCCTTGATTATAATTCTTCCATGGTTTCCCATCTTCCAGACCCAGAAGGTGAGGGTCAACTCCTCAGAGGGAGACCAGGCTCATTTTTGCAGGCCTCCCCAACTCCCTCTCTGCTCCCACAATTTGTATATATGCCATTACAGATTGCATTGTGACTGCCAGGTCCTCTCTGAAGTCAAGAGAAGCCTGGGCCACCCATCTTATGCATCCTGATATATTGAATATGAGGAAATATAAGAATCATAAAAATGTGTTATAATTTGAATGCTTACATAACACACACACACACACACACACACAAATGACTTATATGAATGAATAAACTGTCTTACCATGTGGAACAAAGAGAATCATATCTCCCTTAGTAAATGGACAGAAAACTGACCACAGAAGGAACACAAAAGACTGTCTTTAGTTGTTTGACATCCTTGCCATTTCTGCTAAGAAGCTAATGTACTGGAACATTTTTATTTATCAAGGAAATAAAAGTGAGATTGCTACAAGATCTCATTTCACAGGAACAACTGGCCATGAAGCTCACATGTAAGTTTTCCTCAGCTGGTCTTGAGAGCTGGCTTGAGAGCTACTAGCTACTTGCTCTGAAAGGCATGGGGCCAAAGGAGCAGAGAAATGGACAAGATATCTGAAGCTCTTGGCACTCTTCCTGGTTTGGCTGCTCATTTATCTTTCCTTAAGTGGATTTCTTTGGAATATAGGCATATAGTCATGTATAGTAATATCCATTTAGGATACAAAGTAGCTTATGCCTTACTTTCTTGAGTAGAAAAGTCACATGAACACATTACAGAAAAATGGGATAGTGTAGATAAGTATAAAAATGGAAAATCACCCAGGAAGTGGAGACTGACAGAGAGTGAGTTGTGTGGGTTAGAATTCCCACAGGATAAAAATATCTGACATGAATCCCTTCAAGGCAAATTCTTCAAAGAAAAAAATCATTTCTATGAAAATAGAAATATGATCATTTTGGGAGCTATTACATCATTTCACTTGAGTTCTGAAAAGCCTGGGCAGCTTCACCAACACCACTGAAGAACTTAAATTCTTTCAAATATAATGTCTAACAATAAAAAAAAAATATTTGGAGTGACTGTTTTCTTTCTATCCTTTTTCATCTTAAAACAACAACCGAATACATTTCAAAGTGAAGTATTCTAACCCAGCACAAATAGAGAACACAGAATAAAAGACTAATTCATTTTGGAACCAGGCAACAAAATGTCATGACCTTTGCCCTAAGGGTTTGATTTTCAGTAAGATTTCTTTATAGAGTTTTCTAGCAACCAAGTGTTTTGAACATTAAATGTGGGAAAATTTTACTTGAGGGCAACACTGCTTTCTAGGATTTGGTCCAAGACATTGAAAGTGAATGTTGAATAGGGCCTTTTAGAATGAAATTTCAGTAACTACTGCTCAATCTGCAACAAAGTCCCCCGAGGTCCAGAGCTCCGATGCACGCTGTATCCCCACCACTGTGGTGCAGAAGACCCTCAATACTTTTTGGTTAAATTGCATTTAATTGAACATGCCTTCTGTTTACCGAATAAAGAGTGGGAAGACGACCACAATGTCATATTTTTAAGACAATATTTTTAATGTCTAAGCAATGTTTCTTTACATATTTTGGTGTTTTCACAGTCTCAGGCAGGAAGAAATACACCGTCAAGTGATCAAGTGTCCAGTTTTCCCCCTGAGGACTGCTGGTATAGCCAGGGTTTCAAGGGGCTGGGAAGGGATTGAGCATTAGAACTTTCCATGCATTGCTGTGCACCTCACCAGATCCGAGATCCATTTCTACTTTGGCCTTGGTAAGCGATGTGGGGTGTGACAGCAGGGGGTCAGCATTTGGAGTTAACCTCTCTTCCAAATAGCCCCTTTGATTTCAGCTACTTTGAGAAAACCCGAAGATCTCTGGCTGAGTACGCAGGAGAGAGGGCAGCTGTCTTAAACATAAACTTCCATCCTGGGATGATGAACTTTAAACAGGGCACCTAAACTTCCTAAGACTCAGTCATCTCGTATTTTAAGTGGAGATAAGAATATCTCCCTCAAAGATTAGAATGCAATATTGCAGGACCTTGAATAAGTAGCTGTTTATTATGAAAATATCCATAACCCATTACCTCACTGTTAACATACATTCACACATCTGTCTCCCTTCCTAGGCTGCGGGCCCTTTCAGGGCAGGAATTGTGTACAGCTTATATTTTCCCAAATTCACACTATCTAGCAGAATCACTAATGCACAAACTTTCAGCAAATATCAGTAGAATGGATGGATTTTAAAATGTTACATATATTTGTTCTTAACTTTTATAGCTTTGTATAAGAGAAAAAAATATCTTTTTTCCAATAGTGAAAGACTAATAGGCCACACCTGACACGAAATTTAGATTTCAAATGTTCGCAATCCATATTGAAAAATGCCACTTTGTTTCATCTTGCGTCCTAAAACTCCATGAAGCCCTTAACACGTCAATAAAATTGGGTGGGGGTCTAACTTAGCAGCGCAAGGACCTTTCTCAAGGCCAGACCTTACTGATATTGTTGGGGTCCCATGCTGATATATTCCAACAAAATGCATAAATTTGTATAATAAGCTGAACCATGGTGGAAGCTGGGGAATCAGCAAATTAAAGACAACTATCATCTTCACAACTTACATATATTTTAAGGACTAGGGGAATAAGGCAACTTTGGTTGAAGAAAGAGCACGAGGCAAGAAAATCTAAGATTGCATTCTGGTCTTACCAGTTACAAGCTAGGTGACCACAGGTAAGTCATCTGACAACCCACAGATTTTTATCTCATTCTATGTATAACGGGGATAATGATACCTATTTCAAAAGGCCATGAAAAGTGAAAATAATGTATGTGAAAATGCAGTATATGACGACAGTAAATACCATAATCGATGTTAGTTGAGTGTGAATTAACTAAGAACCTAGAATTTCTGGTCATCAGTATGAGAGCAAGCATTTTTCTTCCCTCAGGAATATGTAATTATAGATCCATCCAGCTTTAATAAAACCTAGTATTCAATAATACAAGCCTATAAAATAATTCAGTCCCACTAATTTCACTTTAAAAGGAGGATACTTTACAAAGTGAATCACCATTCGATTCCATGAAATAAAAACTAAACTTGAGGAAACTAAAATTCAATACGATTTATAAAAAACAAAACAAAACCTTTTGGAGAAAACACTAACATTTCTAGGGCTACTCAGTTTCCAAGACAGTTACCTAGTAGAGAAACTATGCTAAAAAAGAGATAACACTGTAATTATCTTCCTTTGTTAATTCAAAGTTAGGTTAGTTAAGAGATGGAAGTGTCATGCTGTCAGGGAATAATGTCAAGCAATCTTACTCTTCCTTTTAGCTTGACCCTTTAAGTAACTTCATGTGTATACATTAGGTTTATGAGCTGATTAATTATGGAGTTTTTAATTGCAATGGATTTCAATTGGGTAGTATCAGTGACATGTCTTGCTCCTGTGACTCCAAATACTTTAACATATTTCAGGCCCAAACTGACAATTCTTTATGCACAGAGAATTTGTTAAGTAAAATCCTGCTATGATCTTCACAACAAAGAGGTTACAATCAAGTCAGGCTTAAAACATCTGAGTGTGTAGGAACTGTCATTTCTGCCAGAAATTATCCTAAATGATTTTCAATGCTGCTATTAGGATGTATTTTATTTCAGATTATAGTCAAATGCTATAATAATAAGGGAAAGGCCACGCAGGCAATGATTTCAAAGCAATTTTTACAATCTATTTACCTCTAACATAGGGGCTAGAGCTCATATTAGTAAAGGTCAGGAAACAAACACAGCAGCTGTGCATTCAAGATGCACAAACAAATCTTTCTTTGAGTCACATGTGAAGAAAGAGGATTTCCATGGTTATTTTAAAGTTCAATTTTTTTAATTTGGGAACTAATAAAATTTTATTTTCTCTCTGGGGAAATGACTTGACTTCTGGGAATATCACTTTGTTTGAAAAATTTTTTTTATGTTGATAAATTGAATGACCACCAACTGCAGTACAAAAACGAAGTCCAAAACTAACACTGCCCTATGAATCTCTTGGCTAACGTGCTTCATGCGATTAAGTTTCATAGTCAGGTCAGCTAGAAAAAATAAATCCTGAGACCCAGGACTCAAATTATAGCTATTTAAATAAGAAAATGAAGTTAATAATAGCTACACGTAAACATTGTTTTAGGACACAGAACCCATTTGCTAAATTTCCAAATATTTTATTCAAGTGTGAGGAATGTGATTACTTCTCCAATTTGGTCTGAGTTACTGTGAAAATAACAAGAAAGTCATGATGTACTTTCACAAAATTATTTCTTAGGCATTTGCAATCTGCTTTCTTTTTTGTGAGCCTATGAGGACAAAACCAACACCCATGTGTACACAGTGTTCTAAAGTAAAAATACATAATGATGAGAAGAAACACATAGGATGAAGGTGAACTCAGGTCATTTAGTTTCTAACACAGATGGACTTCTTGGCTTGGCAGCATTCTTAGGCAGCAAGGTGTTCTCTTTTCTGCCCTCAGCATCCCAGGGGTGTGGTATTATCTTAACCTTACACATGCTATGATCTGGTTTAAGAGAAGTTAGTGAAATTTGTTTTGGAAGATATCAAGATAATATGGCCTTGAGCCCTGCTCTGCTTCGTATAAGGTCTAGGCCATAATAAATGCCTTTCAAAGAACTTTGTTAAAACTGCAGGCACAGCCAACCCCTTCTCCAGCTAGGTTCATATCAACATATACTTCATCTTCTCCACATCAAAGCAAGTGGCCTGCACCTCAGACCTAATGAGGATCCAATAATCATAATGGTAGTCATAATAGTTGTTATTTGTGGATATTTATTTACAGGATCTACTGTATGTACTAGGGATGATGTCATTTGAATTTATTGCTCATGAAATCTTCTCAGGAGATAAGCATAACTAGCCTTATCTTCCAAATGAGAACACTCAGACTAAGAAAGCTTCAGTAACTTGGTATAAAAAATTATTGGGTTGTCGGAAAAGTCATGATGCATTTTTGCAACGAAAAACATAGAAAACATACGTCATGACTTTTCCAACAACCCAATAGTGTACGACACTGGAATTTGTACCAGATGCATCTTTATTCTAAAGTTTGTGCTTCTGACTTCCATATTACTTTTTATTATGCTTGCCTTTTCAAAGACCTCTGACAGCTGGACAGGGAAACGGGTCATCAAGCTTCCTTTACCACGCTTCCAAATAAATACACGCTGCAAAGAGCATACCTGTTCAACTTAAATGATAAATCCAGAACTTGTCATTTTCATTTTAATGACCCTTTCCCACATTTGGTTTCCGTACCCCTCCAGGCAATGTTAAAAGAGCACACACCTCTCGGGCCAGGAGTCATTTTCAATGTCACACATCACTTCCTATGACTGGCTGTCTAGATTAGCTGCTATTGCTAACAGATCATCATTTGCTGAAGCTGTCCTTCTCTCTTTGAGCCTAAAGACACCTGGGCCATTGTCAAGGCTACTAAAAATTCCATCTTGCTGAATCAGGCGGTCCATTTTCAGTCTTCTCACTTGATCTGTCAGCTGCATTTGATGGTTGATCAGCCCCTCTTTCTGTAACTGCTTCTCCTCAGACTCCTTTGCTAGTTGCTTTTTGTTCTAGTTTCTAAGTATTGGGATGCCATGGTGATCAGTCCTTAGCTCTTGCCTCCATTTGCCCTCACTCCCTGATTTAGCATGGCTTTAAATCCCTTCTATATATTGAGCACTTTAAAATGACCATTAAGAGAACAATTCAAGATGGGGGAGTAGAGAAATGCTGTGCTTGCCTTATCCCAGGAATACATCAAAATTACAACTAAATTATAGAACAATTAAGCTGGAGAACCATCTGAAGACTGGCTGAACAGAAGTTTTATAACTAAAAATATAAAGAAGCAGCCACATTGAGACTGGAAGGAGCTGCAGAAATGCAAAATGGACCAGTCCCAAACCTCCATGTGGCAGATGAAAATTGGGAAGGATATCTCTGCCACAGAGGCTCCCCACAAAGAAGCAAGAGACCCCAGCCCCATACCAGGAACCCCATCCCAGAGTACTGTTGATGGGAAAACGAGCCCCCACAACATCTGGTTGTGAAAAACAGTGGGGATTCCAACCATCTGGGTAGAACAGGAGGCTGCAGGAAACCCAGATGTCCTCTTAAAGGGCCCACACAGACTCACTTGCAGTCACTCACCCTGGGCTGCACTAGAAGGACAGTGACTTGGGGGGCATTTGGGACCTATAGGAGGCAGGCTGAGTTGTATGGCTTCAAGCGAGGGCTGGAAGGACAGTTGGCCTTTTCCATGTGG
>NW_017731874.1:1200048-1206197 GCF_001890085.2 Hipposideros armiger
CAGGCCAGAAGGGATTAGCACAAAATATTTAATGCGATGAAAAGCAAGGACCTACAACCAAGATTAATCTACCCAGCAAAACTATCATTTAGAATGGAAGGACACAGAAAGAGCTTCCCAGACAACAATAAAACTAATGGAGCTCATCATCACCAAACCAGTACTACAAGAATTGTTTAATGTGAAAAAAAAGAATAATAAAATCGCAATAACTACATATCTATCAACAATTACTTTCAATGTAAATGGATTAAATGCTCTGATGAAAAACATTGAGGGGTTGAATGGATAAAAAACCAAAACCTTACATATGCTGTCTACAAGAGACTCACTTCAGATTGAAAGACACACAGAGACTAAAAGTAAAGGGATAGAGAAAGTTATTTTATGAAAATGGAAATAGAAAAAAAAATGGGGTAGCAATATTTATACCAGACACAATAGACTTTAAAACAAAGGCTATAACAAGATACAAAGAAGGACCCAGTAATCCCACCTCTGGGTATTTATCTGAAGAAACCCAAAACACAACTTTGAGGGATGTGTGCATCCAAATGTTCATTGCAGCATTATTTACAGTAGCCAAGATGTGGAGGCAACCTGGGTGTCTGTCGATTGACGAATGGATAAAGAGTAGGTGGTACATATACACAATGAAATATTGCTCGGCCATGGAAAGGAATGGGTTTTTGCCATCTGCAGCAGCATGAATGGACCTGGAGGGTATTATGCTGAGTGGAGTATGTCAGACAGAGAAAGGCAGAGGCAATGTGATTTCACTTATATCTAAATTTCATATTTAGATATAAGTGAAATCACTTCTAAATTTTATATTTAGATTTCACTGGAATCTAAAGAACAAAAACAAAAAAAAACAGAAACACACTCATAGATACAGAGAACATTTTGATGGTTGCCAGATGGGAGGGGTGTGGTGTTAGATGAGAAAGGGGATGGGATTAAGAAGTACAGATTGGTTGCTTACACAGTAGTCATGGGGATGTAGGGTATAGCACAAGGAATATAGTCACTAATATTGTAATAACTATGTATGGTGTCAGATGGGTACTAGATTTATCAAGGTGATAGATGAGAGGAGGTTTGGGGGACAGGGTGAAAAAGGTGAGAGGATTAAGAAGTACAAATTAGTAGTTACAGAATAGTCATGGGGATGTAAAGCAAAGCACAGGGAATATAGTCAATAATAGGGAAACAGCTATGTATAGTGTCAGGTGAACACTAGACTAGTTAGGGGGATCACTTTTTGCATTATACAAATGTCTAACCACTATGCTGTGCCCCTGAAATTAATACAAAATAATATTGAATGTCAACTGTAATTGAAAATTTTTAAAATGGAGGGAAATGTGAAGGGGAATAAGAGGTTCAAATTTCCAGGTATAAACAAGTAAGCCATGGGGATGTAATGTCCAGCATAGGAAATATAGTCAATAATATTGTGATAGCATAGTACGGTGTCAGATGGTTGCTGGACTTACGGTGATCACTTCTTTAGGTATGTAAGTGTTGAACAGCTATGGTGTACACCTGAAACTGATATAATATCATTAGCTATATTGTTAAATAAAATATTTTTAACAAATAAAAATTTTCTCTATAGTGTTAAAAAAATAAAATTACGGTTAAGTCCTCACTTTTNTAGTCAACTGACTTTAAATTGATCTTGAAACAATTGGATGTTCACTTGCAAAGAAAAAAGAGAACCTTGACCTGTACATACCAATTAAAACAACATGGATCATAGACTTAGATTTAAACCTCAGACTATGAAGCTTCTCAAAGAAAACAAGAGAACATCTTTGTGGTCTTGAATTAGGCAGAGATTACTTAGATACACAAAAAAGCATGATCCCCCAAAGAAAAGCTTGATAAACTACAGTTTATTAACATTTTAAAATTATGCTCTTTAAAAAAACAAAACAAAAACAAACACTCATGAAAATGAAAAAACCCACTGGCTGGAAAATATATTCAAAACACATTCAAAAATGTATTCCTTTATCTAATAAAGGATTTGAGGCCAAAATATATAAAGAACTCTCAAAACTTAATAATAAGAAAACAAACAACCTAATTTTAAAAATGAGCAAGATACTTGAACAAACACTTCATCAAAGAAGAAATATGAATAGCAAATAACCAAAGAAAGTATGCTCAACATCATTATTCATTATGGAAATGCAAATTAAAACCACAGTGAATTACCATCACCTACTGAAATGGGTAAGATAAAGAAAAAAAATAAAGAAAAGCTGGCATATCAAGGGCTGTCGAAATGTGATGTAACTTGAACTCGAATATATACTGCAGGTGGAAATACGAAATTATTCAATCACTTTGGAAAAGAATTTGGCAATTTCTTATATACACTCCCATATGACCTAGCAATCCCAAGAGAAACTAAGACGTAAGTACACACAAAAACCTGTATGTAAATATTTATAGCAGCTTCATTCATAATCACCCCAAAAAGGAAACAAACTAAATATCCTCCAACTGATGAATGGACTTAAAAACTGTGGTATATCCATATGATGAAATCCTACTTGACAATAAGAAGAAATGAACGACTGGTACACGTAACAATATGGATGAACCTCAAATGAATTATGCTAAAATTTACAGATTTACTAAGGCTACATGGTATTATGATTATGTCTGATGACATTCTGGAAAGAACAAAACCCTAGGGACAGAAAACGTATCAGTGGTTGCCAGGGCCTGGATTGACTTCAAAGGATCACAGGGATCTATCTTTTTTGTGATAAGAAATTGTTCTACATCTTGACTGTGGCGATTTACATGACCACGTGCTATTGCCAAAACTCACAGAACTGTAAACTAAAAGAGATGAATTCTCCTGCATGTAAATTATACCTCGATAAAACTGTTTCATTTTTAATAGATTTTTAAAGATTTTTAAAAAGCTGTTTGCTGGGGGAAAATAAAATAAGGATCAGAGCCAAGCAAATGAGAAAAAAAAAAATCTTATAAAAAGGAAGCACAGCTACTTAATCCAGAATGAAAGGAACCTGAAGAGAGAAAAGGTTTTCAAGAGACGATGAAACCAAAAAATTAAGGTTAAGGTGTCTCCAAAAGATAGTTTCATCCTCGCCTGAGAGGTCATCAGGAAGATACAGAGTATCTTAAGAACTAAGAAATAATTTGCTCTAGAGCAGCTGAGACAGCTGAGTGACAGAGTGGTAGGTAGAATTCCAAAGTGCCTCCACCCCACTCCTGTCCCCTGGTGGTGTACACACCCTGTATTATCTACTTCCCTTGAGTGTGGGTGAGATTTGTAAGTACCATGTGAATTCGCTCCCATGATCAGGTGACTAGTCAACTGACTTTNGGCTCATGAGAGAGGAAGGAGTAATTCCGGGCTTCTACATGTCACATGTCTACCAATACTTCCTACTACTGTATTAGATTAGCATTTTCAGCAAAGGTATTGCTTATTCATCAGACTACTAGTCTACCCTGACTGCCCAGCCTTTTCCTGAGGCATTTCTGCCTAGTCATTTCTCTCTGTGGTGTGAGCTTCGGGGCCTTGACGTATTGTTGTGCTCTTTTTCTCACTGAGAGTCATCCTGTTTTTATGGTATTATTCTCTAATTTGTCAGTGTCTGTTTGGATTCCATTTCTGTTCTTGAGGAGAAAATAATGCTATGCAAACAAAAAGAAAAGAAATATTTTCAAAACTATCCTCCAAATGAATGCCAAATTAATAAAAAGTTAAATAACTGTTGTCCTTGAAAGCTATGAATCTCAAGCATTTTAATACATATTAAAATTATCTAAGTTAACAATATTGCATTTAATATTATTGCCATAAAGTAACCCATACTATAATCTAAAATGAGAATAAAAACATTACATTCAAACTGTATTATAGCACAATGACCATCATAAAAGATTTTTTAGAGATTAATATCCCATATCTTCCCCTAGTCATTTTTATCATGTCCCATATGTTTTATAAAATATATATATGGAATATGTAATTTCATAAAGACTTTTACGGCCTTGATGCTAGGTTTTATGTTCTATATCAATGACAAAATGTTGATAAAAATAATCTAACTTATAAAGTAAGGGCAAAGGTTTATGCTGCCTGCAATTATTTTTGTATCCTTTTTGGAAAAGGACAGGAACAGATAAATGAAAATGATTAACAGCATGCTGACTGTGTGCATGCAGCATGCTTAAGTTCCAGGGGTCCAGAGTATGCGCGTGAAAGATAGATACACAGCACAACACAGGGACATGAGAGACAAGTGTAACCCTGAGGCATTTAAGGCACTCCTCATACAAGCTATCTGGTGGATCAGACCCTGCCTGGTTCCTAGGTGCTGCAGCCTCCTCTCCTAATAGCCAAGTGACCTGGCCCCACCTCACCGACTGGCTCAACCTCAGCGAATCTCTAGGAACAAACCCAACCTTAGATGGTAGTGGAACTCTGGAACCGTTGGGCAGGCCCCCGGAGCCCAACGCCCCATGACTCAGTACTTGCCGCTCCTGTTGGCTTTGGCACTGTGCCTCGTTCTCAAGATCCAGTGCCCTTCGTGAGTGCTGGATTTAAGCCTCATCCTGTCTCCTATGCCCAAGCCCCTTCCTGGAAACTCACCCAGCACTCCTAAAGAACTGGGGTGCTCCCTTCTCCTGCTTGTTCAGCTCCTAGGCAGTGGGGTCCTCTTCCTCACCCACAGCTCCAAGAGGCAGAGTGGCGTTGTGGTTAAAGTCCTCAGTTTGGGAGTCTGAGCAACCTCCACTTCCCAGCCGTGTGTTCTCAGGGGTCCAACTAACCTCTCAGGCCTCAATGTCCCCACCTGTGAAAAGGGGGTACTAGTAGCACCAACTTCGTAGGGGTTCTTGTGAGAGTGTAATGAGTTAATACATATAAAACACTTAGAAGAACAGTTGGTCAAAATACATAAGTACTCAGTAAACATCAAGGTTTATGAATAATCCAACCAATAGTAGAAAACAAGCTGGCTGATACTTCCAGCCTAGTGTTAGGAGCTCTAAAGGCTATAGTCTTTCATCCCGTCTCTTACCTACCTGTTACACCTGCTGCACTGGACTTCAACTTGCACTGGCAGCGGAGTCTGTTGCCCAATACTCCCCACTCCAGGCTGCCTCTTGTTCCTTATTCTGGATTCAACCCCAGCCTGTGGCAGTTACTGAGTTAAGCACAGCTTTGTGCCCAGCGAGGTCTCTGAAAACTTAGTTGCCTCTATAATTTAATAATGACATATGCATTATTCTCTTACTTGATCTCTCAGTGTTTGCTTTTCATAAGGAAAGGCAAATCCTAATAAGCATCTTTATAGACAACTAAATTTGAATCAAAGAATGTACTTGAATAAAATGCATAGATATTTTCAAAATGAAGACTGTAAGGAATAACTAAAAATGTTGTTATAAACCCTGCCATTAACCTTATTATAAAAATGGGCTTTGGTTTCACTTTAAAAAATAAATCTATTACTTGATAGAATTAGACATCTCAAAGTAAACTTTCCTAGAGCAATCTAAGTTAAATGATCTCTTTTAAGGTCAAATAGATATTTATAATACTTCACGCCAAGTTTTTCCAACCATGCACACTAAAAGCCAGCAGTAAATATATCTTAAGAACCAAAGGTAAAAGAAAAAACAGGTAATGTCAACACTCTTTCTTTCAGTAACATATGAACATGACAGATTTCAGCGCGTCTATCTGGAGGTCACAAAGAAATTATGTTCTGGCTTTCATAAATGCTTTTGATTAATTTTAAGGATTTATGTGGATTGATTCAAATCATCCAGGCCCCTCCCTGATTTATCCTTTAGTAAATAACTCTCCCTTTGAAGTCTGCAAAAGTGTTTTGAGGAAGTTAAAAATATTTTAGCTACTAAGGTGGAAAAAATCTGCAACCTCAAAGGAATACCCCACCATTTGAAAAAGAGTATTGGAATAATAAATTCCAAGGACCCAAGACTTAAGGATAACCAAAGGGTAAAGACCATATTTTCTAGCTGGCTTGGGACGCCAGAGGGCCCCGGTTTGTATCCCACATATGAGGGCCAGTGACACTGCCCTCCACAGCTAAGATGCTGAACAACAGCTCAACCTGGAGCTGGGC
>NW_017731874.1:1207550-1215785 GCF_001890085.2 Hipposideros armiger
CCCAAGCCCAAGATGGGACTCTGCTAGGTAGGTTTCCTGTCTCAGAAACAAAAGGGGCATTCAACTCAAGGCCCCTTATTACAAGGAAGAAGTTCAGCGAGAGGACCCCAGTAGGGTGAAGTGAAAACTACTTGCTAAAACTAAGGATGCTGGGTCTGGCTTGTCCATCCTGTCCCCATTCCTCACTAGCATGGATCATCAAAGACTGACTTAAACCCTTTGTTCTGAACTGTGGGAATGAGACAGAAGTAAAGCATTTTGGCTTTTTCTCTTCCCTCATGGGATTACGTCTGTGGCCAACCCTTAGCTCTAGTAAGCCTCTAATAAAGATGCCAGCCTCCCCCCAGGGGCCCACATCCCCTGCATAGCAAACCTGAGTCTTCCTGCAGCCACACTTTGGGTTGTATTTTATCTCTAGAAAGCTTTCTCTTGGTGCTGCCAACGCACAGGGATTATTAATTAGCACAAAGAATACATGTTCAAACAGTATGAGGGGGACACCTAGGGCAACTACAGCCGGCTTAAAATAAAATTTCTCTCCAGACTTTGGAGCTTCAAAGTTTGATGAAGATTTTGCTCTGCTTGCAGCAAAATTGGTAGAAAACAAAGACATCAGAGTATTGCACAGAAGTGCACTGTATCCTCACACTGAATTGCATATAAATTAATGAACTTTTAATTCAGGGCATCATCTAAGAGGGAATAAAGGAAGAAAGCTTGGCAAATAATACATCCACATACAAAAAAGCTGGCTGAAAAAACACTTGCTGGCACCTACCAATACTTCCCACCAATTTCTGTCAAATCCTGCTAGGTCTCTACTCCCAAGCCCCTTAGAATAGATAATTCCAAAAGGTCTCCCACCCCTCCCGACAGAGCTTTCTCAAAATACACTAAACTGGGTAGCTGAAGGGGCAGAGGAATTACGCCTGTGCCTCTTCCATTCAGGTCTCAACACCCCCAGGAGCTGGTAGGGCACTTGGCTCCTGTGTGATTCTGCTGAATGTGAAGTTCAAAGAACGGCAGCTTTAAGTGAATCCAGAGAGCGAGCAGGTGTCATCCAGGTTTTGTATCTTTGGAAAATCTCTATGGTGTATCAGGGAAAGATGCAAAGAAAGTCCCAGTTTCCCAGCACTTACAGGAAAACCAAGTGTCAGTATTTATTTTTTATTTTCTTGGGCGGTATTTCTTCATAGTTTATTAATATAACATATAAAACATTTCAGAAAAATAAGCAGTTAATTGTCTGTTTACAGATATTGCCGTTCTTCCAGAAGTTATGGGAGCTGGCTTAACCGAGTTCAGTAAATATCAAAATTAAGTTCAGGAAAAAATAATGCTGACTTATTTGGTGAAATTTTCCTCCTTTTATCCTCAACATATCAACACATCTCTAGAGAGGCAATATGTTTTAGTGGTCTCAGCCTTGGGCTCTGAAGTTGAACTTGGGTTTGAATACTCCATTTACAAGCTTTTTGACTTTGGATATGTTACTTAATATCTCAGGTCTCTGTTTCTTTATCTGTAGAATGGGTATAATAAGGTTACCTAATTATTTCTCATTTCCTGTGTACTATTGAATCAATTAAGTTTTCAGTTTTCATTATTCCTTTTCATCCTCTCTACTTACTGGGAAGTTATACATACGTACATAATATTCCTATTCTTTCAATGGTTACCCTTAAGTTTTTAAAGACGTACCTAACTTAAAGTTTGCAAATCTTCAACATCTCCATGCTTCTCCTAAACAGTAACAGGACAGAATGTTTTTACTCTGATCATTTACATCTGAGTGTGGACTGGTATTTTAATTCTGTCTTGTTTGTTTTACCACCAAAATGTGCCATAATCAGTATTATTATCAATTATAACTCTCACCAACCAAAACTTTTTTGATTACCTACATTCTTGTTCATTTCTTTGCATATCATTCATTCTTTTGGGTTCGATTTCCTTCTTACTAAAATATAACCTTTAGGAGGTACTTGTTATCAGGAAACTCGGAATGAGACTACTGATGTCTTTAGCTTGCACTCCCACTTGAGTTAAAGATTAGCTGGGGATGAAAATCTAGGCTAACAGTTATTTTCTCTCAGTGTGTTGACAATACCACTCCGTGTCTTCTGATTTCTGTTGTTGCCATTGAGAAGACTGTTGATAGGATAGCAGCAATTCCTTTAGATGCAATTTCTCTGTCCTCATTTGCTTTATGATCTATTCTTTGACTCTGGTATTTTCTTTTTCAGTTTCAGTAGGAAGTGTCTAGTGTGGTCTCACTGTGCTTCCTGAATCTGAATATTCATGTTTTTCATCCACTCTAGAATATGACTAGGCATTATCTTATTAAAAAATTGCCTCTCTTCAATTCTCTCTAGTCGCTCCTTATAGAATTCCTATGTAACATATTTTGGGCCTTTTCATTCAATCTTTCATATCTCCTACCTTTTCTTTCTTATATCCATGCCAACTTCTGGGTAATTTTTTCAGATCTATCTTCCAGTTCAAAATTCACATCCATAATAACATTCAATCTGCTGTTTATCCCATCATTTGAGTTACTATCTTATCCATCCAATTACTATCTTCTCCATTGCTAGACATTCTATCATTTCACTTCTAAAAGTTCTTTTATTTTTTGTCTCATATTGTCTTACCTTTTCTTTAAATACTGTCATTTTTTTATGTCTTCAGTCATGTTAAAATTATTTTATATTCTCTTTCAGATAGTTTGTTTACCTATTGCTGCTAATTTTTTTTTTTTGACAGCTGATCTTGCCCGTTTGGACTGCTTCCGTGTATCTTCTGTGCTTTGAGTTTGTAAGCTCAAGTTAAGTGAGGCTTATTTGTAGGAATTTTACCTAGGATGAGGTGCTCCCTCTAGAGAGGTGTTCAACTTGCATCTACCAGACACCTGGGAAGTACTGAGGTATGAGATCAATTTTTTTTTTCTTCTTTTTTTCCCCTTTTTTTTAATATTAGTTTCAAGTGTACAAAACAGTGAAGTAGTTGTACTTTTTACCCCTCACAAAGTGGCAACCCCCCTCCCTCAATCCACTGCCTCACTCCCCCCACACCACATCATACATATTTATTACAATTCCATTGACTCCACTCCCCACACTAGACTCCACATCCCGTGACTATATATATATATATAATTATAGTTGACATACAATATTATTCAACGTCAGCTTCAGGTGTACAGTGCAGTGGTCAAGCCTCTACACCATCCATGAAGTGGTCTCCCTAACAAGATATGTGACCACCTGGCACCCTACAATATATTTTATATTAAATTCTCCAGTTGGGGTTTCCCAGACGATGCAGGTAAAGTACATTAAAAACCTCAAATTCACATGTGGTAGAGACTCATGTTTAAAAATTCCCACAGGATATTTTACCTTCCTACTCCAGCTCACGCCAAGAAAGACAAGCTAGATCCTTTGCGTCTACCATTACTAATAGGTGAATTTTTTCACCCAGGGCATACATCCTTGAAGATACCTTCAACTTACCATTGTATATGGGCCCAAGTCTTAATCATGTGTCTGTGTGGGTGTGAAAACCAGATTACTGAAACTGACATCTTTCTCTCCAACCCCTGCTTCTTGGGAGGCACTAGTTCATACACTCCGATTCTCAGACACTTCATTTTTGCCCCTAAGAATCCCTTACCTCCTTGTGAGCACCAGTAAGCATTTAAAAGGCTTTTAAATGTTATTTCAAGTAGCTTTTTCAAGTTGTCTATTCCATAAAATTGCCATAATCAAATTCTCTCTTTTCAGTCTGTTAATCGACATGAATGTATTACTTTGAGTAAAAGAAAATATTTTTTAAATGTGTAATGTAGTGATATAACACAAATAGCTCCTCATGAGATGTACTATATCCTTGGATTAGAGCAGCTGAAAAATTAGGCCCCATGGGTGAATACATTCTTCTCAGAAATAATTGACATTCAATTCTTTGTTAAATAAAATAAACACTGAATACTTTCACAAATTTTGTTGATCTTATAAGACAAGCTACAAAGTGTAGCCACTTGTATGCATACGAGATGTCATACATGTAATAAGTTCTCTCTCTCATGCAACTTCCAGGTTTTCTCAACTAAGGTCACCATTTCTTAAAGGCAGATTATTGCATAAGGATAATAATTATATATATATATATATATATATATATATATATATATATATNATCGGCCGCTGCACTTGCCATTTCGCAGGCCTAGAACTCACTTCCCCTGTCCACATGGTTTGCTCCCCTTTTTCTTTCAAGTCTCTGCTTCAAACAACCCCCAGTTAGAGACCACCTTCCCTGCCCACGGCTTATCCTATCTCCCTGACCCAGCTTTATTTTTCTCTACAGTATTTTTCACTGTTTGGCACATTTCATATTTTCTTGTCTTTGTTTTACTTTTAATTTCCTGTCTGTTTGACCTAGAATGCAAGCTCCAGAATGGCAAGGAATTTGTTCACTCCTGTCTCCCTCTGACCTAGAACAGGGCCCGACCCACAGTATAACTCTTGGTTGAATGACTGGAATATGGCAATTTTGTGTGCATAGAACCCCCAACAATATCATCTATTTCCTGACAAGGCTGTCTCCTCCACCTAAACTTTAGGCCTTCTTTTATGGCCCAACTGCCATATATTCCCATTGCCCTATAGATCAGAGTTAGTTACTGGGTTAAGTGGTGCCGTCAAGGACCTAGGCGCTATCCCCTTTCCCCTGCCATCCTCAGTAATCAGCTGAGTCCTCACACTTGTCTTCTCGTGGTCCCAAAATTGCCACAGTTCCAGGGGTCACTTTATGACAAAAATAACATCTTGCTGAAAGAGAGATTTCCTCCCGTGGCTTGTTTTTCATTAGGGAAACAAACCATTCCCTCTGGGAGAATGTGCAGCAGGCTTCCCTTTACTGTGTCAAATGCCCATTTCTGAAGTGCGAGGGAGTCTGGGAAAGCGAGCTGTTGGCATCAGCAGCCTCGGTAATGAGAAGGCAGAAAAGTTGTGGTCGTGAGTGGAAATGGGTGTTCAAACAGACAAGCAAAAGCGTCTGCTGCAGGGCACGTATTTTTTACTTCCAAGAAACATTCGTCGCCTCTTGCTCATCTTCTGTTAGAGTCTTGCTTTTGCTTTAGAGATACAATATCTTATTTGGCGTCTTATGTGTAATGTTTTTAAACATAATATTTTAAAGTTCTCTTTTGTTCCCTGCTTTACCTCTATTTTCTTGGAGTTCCCTTTATATTAGTTTGTTTTTATTTTGTCCTGTTTTGTGTGATCTTCCTCATCCATGTTACAGACTGTTTTCCTTGTTTGTCTTTTCCTATTTAAAAGACACCAAAAAGCCAATTGGAAACACCTATGTGTCTATCCGGTGGGCAGAGAGCGCTGAAAGACAGATTTACTGGAGGGTTCCCCTGGGGGATGATGTCCTTTTCAGTAGGGGACTCCCAAAGGCAATATGTGGAGGTCTTTTCTTGAGGACCATTCAGTTTCTACAAAGAAGAGCATTCACTCGCAGACCTTACTGCCTCCTTGATGGGAGTGAGAGGTGATCATATGACTGGCTNTGTGTGTGTGTGTGTGTGTACTTAATATTTGTATTACATATAATGTAGGAGACAAATAAAACCAACTTCTTTATACATGTTAGCAAACATATTAATATCTATGAAACAGTAAAGTTTTGTGGAAAACCTTAGAGAAATCTGTGGGAAGTGATATGCTGCAAAGGGCACAGGCTTGAGAGACAGAGGGGTCTGGGCTCTGATGCCATCTCTACTATTTATTGGCTGTGTGACATTAGGTGAGTTAATTAACCTCTCTGCGCTTCCTCTTCTCCATCAATAAAAGAAGAGATGAGTGACACTTTGGCAGGGTTGCAGTCAGGATTAAATGAGATAATGAATTCATCTAGCAAATGCTGAATAAACGTTAGTGGAAAGACTGAAGGAAAAAAGGAAAAGAGGGAAGGGGGCAGAGAAACTTGAAATATTAAAGAATTCAGGTTGCCAGTGCCCCTTATTTCATTAAAGAACAGGAGTATGTTGGCCATGCCCGCCAATGAATTAGCATAATGCTAATTTCTAAATAATCTCTGTCTAGACTGCTATCATTCAGGCAAATTCATTTCATGTCTAATGGGAAGTTTAATACAACAACAAAGACAAGTCAATTTGCCTGGAGCCCTAAGATGTTTGGAGCCATCCATCCCTCAGGAAGGTCCCTTAGTAAACAGCGGAGGGCATCAGACAATGAGACCCCTCCTGGGAAAAGAGCTCCTAAAGTGACTTACGAATGCTGACAGCTAAAAATGAAACATTGCCTCTGAGTAAAGCGAACTTTCAACTTTTTTTCCTCCAGAAAGAAATTGAGAAAGAGTCAGAGCAGAAGGGTAGGAGCGAGTAAAATTACACAATGCTTTTGGCCAGCACCCACAACAGAACCAAGTCCTGATCGTCTTCCAGAAATTTCTAAAGGAAGAAAAAGACTACTTTAGTGGCCACTGTTTCTGCTGAGATATTTTCAGATGTCTGTTCTGTATGAATAGGTTTGGAGGTATGGAGGAGCACCACCCTCAGAGGAAAATGACCTAATCCTATTCCCCATATTTGGCAATGTCTATTAGGTTGTTTTTTGTTTGGTTTTGTTTTGTTTTTAATAGGTCTCTGCCCTCAGGAATGTTGAAATTGCTCAAGTAAGTACAGGGATGGTCAGCTCCAGCCTAACCTGGCATAGCAACTAATTCATCTCTGGATGAGGGCCGTGTCCGTACTATGAGCAGACAGCTGTTCCCGTCATACCCCAGACTGTAAACATGGTTTTCCCATCCATTCCTGAGGATATTTAATTAGGGGAAAATCTTGCTCTGAATGAACAGGTAGGCTTTTATGTCAGGTAATCTCTTAGGAGATGATCTGTGTCACCTCGGTGATAGACAAGAGAAAGGCCATTGAGTAATAAGGGAAGAGAAAAGACACCACATATTCTTGGATCCAACAGGATGTAAGTGTGGGACGAAAGCTAAAATACAGTGTGTGAGAATGGATGAAGGTGGTGAAGATTTAAAGGGTAGGATTGCCTTCCTCCTTCATCAGAACCCTGGGCAGGGACCCCCACATCTCCATCCCCGGGAACAATATGTTGATTTGAAAATATCAGTCTACATGTAGCAAGAATGATCACCATGTTACAGCAGTTTTACAAATGCAAATATTTGTTCTGAACTAGTATCCCATAAGCAGGAGTTAACAGTACCAATAAGTGTTAATGGCTGTTAATATGTGTTAGAATGTGTGCCTCTAAGTTAAAATATTGATGAAATAGGGAGGATGTTTAGAGAAAGGGACAATGAGGATAGCAGTATTGTTTAATCTGACATGCATTACAATGCTGTTAGTTTCAGCAAGATTGACCATATTGTATAGGAAATCCTAGCCGGTGCAATAATAAGGCAATAAAAAGAAATAAACAGTATACAACTTAGAAAGGAAGACATAAAACCATCTCTATTCGCAGAAGAAATTATCTTCACAGAAAATCCAAAAAAGTCTACAAAAAGCTACTAGAATTAATAACAGATTTGAAAAGTCATAGTTTTCAATACACAAAATCAACAGTATACAGACATATAGGCAATAAACAATTAGAAATTAAAATTCAAAGAAAAACTTACCAAATATAATAGGACCATAAAACATTAAATATTTAGGTATAAACCTGAGAAGTATGTCTAAGATCTGACTCTTGAAAAACTACAAAATACTGATATTAAATAAGACCTAAATAAGTTGGAAAATGTATCCTGTTTGTGGATTGTAAAACTAAATAGTGGTAAGATGTTAATTCTCCCCAAATTGATCTATAGATTCAAGGCAATCCCAATAAAAATTCTAACAGGTTGTTTTGTGGAAATCAACAAACATGATTTTAAAATTTATATGGAAATGCAAAGAATGGGAATAGCTAAAACAGTTATGAAAAAGAACACAGTTGGAGGACACATACTACCTGATTTCCAGACTTATTATACAGCTACAGTAATCAAAATAGTGGAGTACTGACGAAACAAATAAGCACACAGATGAACAGAGCTGGACAGAGTGTTCAGATATAGACCCAAACATATATAGTCAACTGACTTTAAATTGATCTTGAAACAATTGGATGTTCACTTGCAAAGAAAAAAGAGAACCTTGACCTGTACATACCAATTAAAACAACA
>NW_017731874.1:1217265-1219309 GCF_001890085.2 Hipposideros armiger
ACACCCTGTATTATCTACTTCCCTTGAGTGTGGGTGAGATTTGTAAGTACCATGTGAATTCGCTCCCATGATCAGGTGACTAGTCAACTGACTTTGAGTTCATCAAAAGGGAGTTTATCCTGGGTGAACCTGACCTAATCAGGTTAGCCTTTAAAAAGGAGGGGCTGGGCCCTCAGTGAATGGAGAGAGTCCCCTGCTGTGTTGTGAACTGCCCATGTAGGAGTCCATGAAACAAAGACCTGAGTAGGGACAGCCTCTAGGAGCTGAGAGCATCTCCAGCCTAGAGTCAGTGGGAAATGGGGACTGAATTCTGCCAACAACCAGTGATCTTGGAAAACGACATCAAATCTGAGATGAGATCAAAGCCCAGGATAACACCTCAATTTCAGCCTGGGAAGACACTGAGCAAAAAACCCATGCCCAGACTTCTGATGTAGAGAAACTGAGATGATAAATGTGTGTTGGTTTAAGCCACTGAGTGTGTGGTGATTTTGTCATGCAGCAATAGAAAACCAATTAAGAATGAATTACAATGTGTCAAGCTAGTTTAATCAATGCAAATACTTTCATGGTGTTGACTCCAATTGCTCCTCACCCAATAGTAAGCTAGCTTTAATGATTTACCATACATTGACTCAAAAAGCATCACAAAAGGTAACGTCAGAGAGAAGAGGGGGAGACTAGAGGGATGACATTTTTAGAGAATGCTGCCATCAATTCTGTTCAGTGGCAGCCAAGAGAGCCCGGCAGACTGGTGGAGGGGCCTTTGGTTGGACGTTCCCTGGGCCTGTCTCGTCACACGTGATAATTCACGGTCCCTACAGGCTTCTCTTCTCTATCTCGGGGCCATGAATGCAGCCACCCAAGTATTATCATTCTCCTCTCTGGGCTAGACAGTGTCACACAGGTCTCCAGGGCCAACAGTGACAACACGTCAGTGTTCACTGGACTTTCTTAATACTCATTCTTAACACATTTATGAGGCCGGGCACCAGGAAATAACCACTCAACTTTATCACCATAAAAGAAAGCATGAATCATTCCTGAATCATCTTTCCATGTACGTGAAAATAGCTAGGAGAGTCCCCCACCTCCGCCAAAGAATACTATTTGAATTACAGGTGGCAGTATCTTGGAAATTTTAAAAAGTGACCTTCTTCATTTTCATAACATTATTAGCTCTTTTATTCTCTAAAGCTGCTCATTCTAAATGTCACATAATGAAAACGGAACAAATAGTAACTTACCCTGTAACTTTTTAGTCTGATGAAATCAACCTTCAGAGAGACAAATCTATCTGAGTTTCGACTGATGTTCTTAAGGTGTTCTACCAGGTCAGCACAGAACTTGTAACCTCCTTTTAGCACACACAGGACCATAATGTCACAGTATCCTATGTCTTTCATAATATCCTTAGCCAGCCGCTCAATTCTGAAAGAAGAAATGAGAAGATATATTAAAGCATAACCACTTCTGAGTATTTTTGTTCCTTTTAGAAAAATGCATGATGGACCGGTTATTACGCATATTAGATTAGGCAGGAGAATGTGGAGAGGAGCTTGGGAGACAGGCCTACAGATAAAGATGCTTTGTTAAAGTTGGACAAAGAGAGAGTGTTCAAAACATATTTCTGACAACCACATCGCCCATTGTACATATTTGCTCCTCTGCGTCACAAAAAATAATTAAGGTGTAAAAATATAAAGACAAAGATCATGAATGCTATTATTTTATCACTACAGAGCCTGGCAATGCAGCGATGGTATTTGGTGATAATCATGCTCACTTTATAGCAGAGAAAAAAGGAAATGGGAAATGACTCACCCACTTTACAACATTAGAGGAGCCCATGGTAACTATCAAAGGAATAACATTTGCCTTATATTTGACAAAGATAGCACATTACCTATGTGAAAGGTGCCCCAGAGTACAATTCCAGTAGATACCATTTCCATGGAACAAGATGTGAACGATGCCTCCTGGAGTTATGCAATGATACAGCCTTGGGCTGGCACCCAGTACCTAACTCGGAACTGTCATTGTG
>NW_017731874.1:1219350-1236279 GCF_001890085.2 Hipposideros armiger
ACAAAGTAACAACCCCCCTCCCCCCATCCACTGCTCAGCTCGGGCTGGCCTCGAACTGCTGTTGCTCAGAGCTCAAACTCTTGAGCGAGCTCTTAACCAACTGAGCCACTCGGCCGGCCCTGTGTTTTTTTTCTAATTGCTACATGTGTATAAGTCCATTACCCATACACCTTTACCTTAAAACCTTGAACGGAGGCAGGATCTAAGGTACATTTTTTTTTTAATTCCCACTGGCACCTCAAGTAGAATTAGATTTCAAATAGATAAATTGAATGATCTGAAGACATATGTATATATAAAACATATTACATATGATCTGCATATATAATATATAATTGCATCATGCATTTTATATATTATGTTTTGATGCTTCTCTGTTATGTTTATTTTTTTAATAAAAAAATGTTTAATTAATTAAAAAATTTTTTCAATTACCATTGACATATTATATTAGTTTCAGGTATATAGCATAGTGATTAGACATTTATATAACTTACAAGGTAATCCCCCTGATAAGTCTAGTGCCCATCTGATACCACACAGTTATCACAATATTATTGACTATATTACCTGTGCTGTACTTTACATCCCTGTGACTGTTTTTATAATTGGCAATTTGCACTTCTTAATCCCTTCACCTTCTTTACCCTATTACATATGTTTTATATAAGTGTGTGTGTACATATGCATACACACATATACACATATATACATAAGATAGCAACCATGGTTTCAGGCAACGTTTCTCAGAATGTGATCATCAAAAAATGTATATCAGCATGCCAGATATTCTATAAACAGGGACATCTGTTTCCATCCTGATGGAGGGAGGACGTCAACACATCCTTTCCACAAACAGCAACTATAAAGCTGGACAAAACTGTCAAAAACAACCATTTCAGCACTCTGGAAATCAACCAAAGGCATACACCAAACTGAGAATGATTTATTCATGAAAACACATAACACTGGGTAGAAACAGGACAAGTCTGTGGCATTCTTGCCCAAGAATGCCCCATTGTGGTTCGTCCACCCCTCTCCCCGCCCCCAATCAGCTCTGTTGCTCAACCAGGTAGTTCGACCAGAGTGGGCCACTGCCAGAGGGAGCTAACCTGGCAGGGAGCATTGTCAGCTAAAACAGCCATGTTGGGAGCATGGGAACAGGAAAGGCCAGTGGCTCCACTTTCCTGTATTTGCAGTCCTGTTTGAGCAACTAACTGGTTAGACCAGTCCGGGATTTGATAGGGGCCTCTGGGAGGTTAAAGTGATAGGAGAGGGGTAAACAATAAACTCATCACAGATCCCAAATTGACCAGAAGCTATGTGTATGCCCAGCAGAGACCAGAATGGGCCCAAGCCACCCACACATCCCTGGATGATGGAGTCTGTAAGCACATGCAGAAGAGACACGTGAAAGCCCAGTGGAATGTAAAAGCCAAAGAAGGCTTGAAAAAGGCCGGAAATTTAAACGTGCCTGCCAACCCCACACACATTTATCAGCAGAGAGGGGAAGCCTCACTGGCTCAAGGTGTCTGAGTACAATCTCTAACCAATCTTAGGCTGAAGACTAAGCTACTCAGACACAGGGGTGAACCCTAGTAAGGAGGCTTAAAAATAAAAATGAGAAAAATAAACTGCACATCAGTAGAGGCCACAGGTTGTGGGGGAGACATATTTTACAGAAAGCAAGACAACAACAACAACAACAAAGGAAACAGAACAAGAGCAATGCATAGGAAATAGTTACAAACATGGTCAATATTAAGCCAACTATATCAATAATCACTTTAAATGTGAATGGTCTAAATACACCAATGAAAAGGCAGAGACTGACAGAGCAGATAAAAAAATATACTAATACATGTTGTCCACAAGAAACCCACTTTAAATATAAAGACATAGATAGACTAAAAGGATGGAGAAGATATACCATGTTAACATCAATCAAAAGAAAGCTGGAGTTGCTATATTAGTTTTAGACAAGCGGACTTCAGAGTAAGAAAATTACCAGGAATAAAGAGGGGCATTACATAATAGTAAAGAGATCAATTCTCCAAGATGACATAACAATCTTTAATGTGTAAGCACCTAACAAAAGAGTGTCAAAACACTGACAGAACTGCACGCAGAAATACATGAATCCATGATTGCAGTTGGAGACTTCAACACCCTTCTCTCAGTAACTGACAGATCCAACCAGCAGAAAACCAGTAAGGATACAGTTGAATTGAACAGTACCATACATCAACTGGACCTAATTGATGTTTATAGAATTCTCCAGCCAGCATTATTTCTCAATAAGAAAATGAAAAGACAGGCACAGACTAGGAGAAAATATTTGCAAATCATATATCTGATAAAGGATTTGCATCCAGAATATGTATATAAAGAACTCTTACAACTCAATAAGATGACAACTCAGTTTTAAAAACTGGCAAAAGACTTAAAAAGACATCTCTCCAAAGAAGACATATAATAGCTAACAAGCACACTAATCATTCGGGAAATGCAAATTACAACCACAATGAGATAGAATTATACATCCACTAGAATGGCTATAATCAGGAAGGAGGACAGACAATACTAAATGTTGGCAAGGATGTGGAGAAATTGGAAACCTCATACATTGCTGGCGGAAATGTAAAATATACAGCCACGTTGGAAAATAATTCACAGTTTCTTTAACTTAATATAAAACCCAGAATTCCTCTCGAAGTAATCCACCCAAGAGACATGAAAAGATATGTCCACACAAAGACTTATATATGAATGTTCATTAAAGCATTATTAAAAATAGCCCAAAACTAGAAATCCAAATGGCCATCAACTGGTGAATCAACAATTAAATAGTGTATGATTTAAGTTGGTTTAATTGCTAAAGTCAACCAGGTTTCTTTCTTTTTTCAGGAATTTCCTTATATGGAATATGAATTGTCAACAGGGAGATTTAGCAAATTTGGGAGATGCAAAATTTCCCTAGTTTATTTGATCACAAAATTGTTTTATCCCTCTGAGGATCAGAACTTTTTTCCATGGAAAGCCATCTTAGGCCGTGAGAAAACCCAAGCCAGACATTTTAATAACATATTATAATTTGAGAAAATGCCCAATATGCACATCTTATCCAATGGGAAATTTCAGAATTTGAGTGAAAGAATGACATTTCCTTTTGCTTGCACACAGAAATTGATGGAAAGATAATCTCTTGGGAATAGTGACCACCTAGTGTTTTTCAAACTTTCTTTTGGATGAGGACCTATTTCATAAAGTTAAATCTTAACTCAAAGACATAATACACACACACACACACACACACACACACACACATAAAGTAGAGGCAGAAGCACTATGGCTTAAGAGTAGGAAACCAAAGTCTCAATTTGCCTCCCCTGACCCTAATCCCAATTTCTGGGTCTCTGAAGAATCTCTAAGATTCCTGGGAATGCACTGTGAAATATACAAAGCTTGCTTTCCATATCAATGTAAAGGCTTAAGTATTTGACCTTTGTCAAAGGTCATGGAAAGGTAATAGTCTGGGCATGAGGGTTGTTTCATGCAAGGGGCATGACCTATAAATCCTGATGCTTGTAGTAGTCTGAACTGGGGGGGGGGAGCTCTCTGAAAACCAAGGGACAAATGGGGGTGACTTAGGGGCTTAGAACAGGTGAGAAAATGTTGGCTTTTGGAAAGCCCATCAGCTAGGAAGCAGCCAGAGGATATCTACAATACGTAGATGGGTCAGAAATAAATAGAAATCATATTCTATTACAGAAATAGTTCTGTACAGATGTTTTTAAGCTGCAAATATGCCTATTCTCAAAACTTTACCACTGGCTGGTAAATATAATTGTGCAGACTGGGTGACCTCTGACACATTACTTGCTGTGAAATAAATGCAAGTTGCAGGAAAACCCTGGGCTTTAAGGGTGCGTCCTATGAAACAAAGGTCACCTCTTAACTGGTTAACTCAAGTCTGTGGAAAATGTGAGACAAAGGTCCTCAGGTGAAAAGCAGTGCTTTGCCATCTCCCATTCTCATCAGTTTGTACAGGACATTGTTATCTTGAGGCTGTTATAATGTCATACTTTATATATGTACATCCTTCTTACCATTTCTCCTGGACAAATGTAAACAGTTCAGTTAAAGCACAGATTCTTTTTATTCCAAATTCTCTCTCCTAGAAAAGCTCTGTCCACTGCTATATAAAAGTGACTCAGAAATAGGGTCCTAAAGTTGATTGCACGATTCACCCAAGAGCCGGCCCAGCACAGGATTAAGACTGACACAGGAAGTAACACTCACCTGTCCACAATGATGCCATGAGGTATGAGGACATATTCCAAATCTCCATAGTAGTGCTGTGGGTACGTGAATAAATTCAAGTCATACCCTGGCCAATTGTCCATAATCTGTAAATCAAATTCATTTGGTCATGGGATTTTTCATTGGAAATTGTAAAAACAAATACACACAAAAGAGTATCATTTGAAAAACAGAATATTGAAAACAGAATAGGTCTGACAATCAATATGGCATTAAATTATATTCTCTCACCTTATGAAAAGCTCAGTGGGACAAGGTAATTTGTGTCACATAACCTGATAAGGGACCTAGGGCTGAAGTGAGAGCGTATGTACTCCCTAAAACTTGACATCATACAATAAAAATATAAACTCAGTGTCTTATAGCTAACTTGACAGTATTGGTTCTAAGAGTATATATGTACAACTATATAATTTATATCTAAATTATAAAAATTATGAATATAACATGAATATATATATATATAACATGTTTGTAATTATATTAATATAGACAGTATCATACATTACTATATTATATATACCATTACACATCTACACATCATCAGCCTGGGAAAGATCATCTATGAAAAGTACATGTCTCTGGGAATTAGTGTAAACTCAAACTTCTGAGTCACCTAGTCCTTCTAGTAAAAACTGCTACAGGATATACTGTAGTCAGAGCTGAAGTCAGTCTTATTGGGAAACTGTTCCTCCCGAAAACTGGCCTATTCATGTAATAGGAAGACTGTTAGCAAGTCTTCCCCTTGCTTAGGACGGGATGTGCAAGTTTTGTGGTTAAAGTAGTGAAGAGGTCGGACAGAAAACGAAGGTGAAGGTGTTGCTATTAGTTTCAGATCATCAAGGAAGGATGCAACACAAAGGTATTACACTCTCAAAGCATACCATGGCTGCATTGCAGGCTCCGGCTCTCTAATTACTCCTGCACACTTCCATCAGGCTCCTGTGCTGAGCTTTAAGCTTCCGAGGCCCCTCATCATGCAGACTTACCCGAATTTTCCAGCCCAGTTTCTACACCATCCCCTTTCCACCCTTAGATTGGTCTTCAGTCAAGTCACGATCCTTCCCAGCTGTGTTCTGCTCATGTCTGTCTTGCACCTACCACCTCCCTCCCTTCCCCTTCTACCTCTGTATTCCAGGCTCAGCTCCCTTTGTGGTCAGACCCCACTTCTTTCTGGAGGCCTGCTCCCACCCTCTGATCTTCTCTCCCAAACCCCTGGTGCCCCTCACTGCTATCTGTTCTCCCAAAGGCTCCCATTCAGACTCCTTGAGAAGATCCCTGTCCCTCCCAGCCGCTGGCTGCCTCGGTCTGGTTTTGTGTCTGTGGTTCTAGAACCCATCTGAACTTCATTTAAGGCTGGGACACTCTCTTGCTTTCCATTCTTCTCCTCACCCGGGACTTAAAACCAGTTCTCTTTTTGCTCAGGTTTTGGAAGGTCATTCTACCCCGCCACCTGCTCCCACCCAAGTTCTGGGTTCGGGAATGCCAGCCAAGTGAAACCTGTGATAGTTCCCCCCAAAATGTATCCTTTCCTCTCAGTAAAGGACAACAACTCGTTTTCCCAGTTCTCAGGTCAAAACCTTGGAGTTGTTGTCAACTCCATTCTTTCATCCCATTAGCAAATCTTATCATCAGTTCCTTGAAAATGTAACCAGGGCCTCCTCTAAGCATCTCCACTGCCGCCCCGCCGTCCGTGCCATCATTATTTCTCCTGAGACTACTGCCATCACTGCCAAACTCATCTCCTGGCTCCCACCTTGGCACACACACCCCCGCCACACATGGCAGCTGGTAATGCTCCTTTAAAAATGTGCATCATATCATAGCAGTCTTCTGCGGAAATTTTGTCAAGGGCTTCCCATTTCACTGGGTACAATCCAGAGTCCTCACATGGCTTCCCTCTCTGACTTGTGCCCAGGTCCTCTCTTCCTCCCTCACTCTGCCTCGGCGACTGTCCTCCTTGCTGATCCTTGAATGTGCCAAGCGTGCTTCTGCCTCAAGAGCTTTGCACCTGCTATTTCTTTTGCCTACAGTACTCTTCCCCAGATAGCCACATGGCTTACCCTTCACTTCTTTCGAGTTCTCTGACCACCTATATAAAATAGCACTCATCTCCTTCCCACTCATCTTTGTAGCCCCTCACCCAGCTTTCCTTTCCTTCATAGCACGCATTCCTACTGCATGTGGCACAAGGTGTGTGTGTTTATTTTGTCTTGTCTCTTCCCACCGAAATGTCAGCTCCTTTTGGCAGAGACCCTTGCCTGTCTTATTCGTGATTGAATCCCCAGTACCCAGGACACCGACCTGGAATATAGTTAAGTGCTCAAAAATGTTAAATGAGGGAAGGAATGAGTCTCCGTCCACCGATTACCCAATACTACCTGAACTCCAGCCTCCACCCTCGGTTTGTCTCCTTTTGATAAAGAGCACCACTGTTCAAGGTTCTGGAAATTCATGGGCAGACTGATAGCCAAGGGTGTCTGTCATCAGCATATTTGGAGAGTTTCACATTTGCCATGCCTCTACCAGCAAATTGGCTGGGTGTAAACTGTTGAATTTATACAGAGCAACTGTGGCTCCCACCCCTGAGGACTCCTTAGGCCTGCTGTAACCATCAATAATACCACAGCGGCTGAACCACCAGCTGTCCATGAGCAGCTTCCAGAAGATCTGCTGGCAGGCCAAGGTAAAGACCAGACAGAACCCTGGCCAGCACTTTCTGGCTCCCCTTCCAGACCACACACTCACCCACTCTACTTCCAGGAGCGCTTCCAGGAGGTGGCATCATTAGCTAATGGTCTCTGAGCCCATTCCTCCCACCGTGCAAATGCTTTACTGCCTCTGCTCTGGCTACATCTCCGAGACTACTCTCCACTCCATGTTCTAGAGCTCGGCTCTGACATAAGCTGTGGTGTTAGGGAAATTACTTAGCTCTCTGAGATTCAGTTTCCCCCTCCTTTAAATAAGACACAATAAAACCTATGGACAGGGTAGTTGTAAGGACTAAGACTAGGACAGATAATGTACTTGGAGTTCCTAGTACATTTCCTGATGTATAATAAGTGCTTAATAAATGATCCCCCCCCAAAAGAAAAGAATAAGAAAGTGACAAATAAAACCAGCCTATAGATAAAAACTGTAGCGGCAATGTGCAGCTCAGAGGCAGAAGAAGTGATGGTTAAGAGCACACGGACTTAGAAGTTCAACACACCTGGAGGTGAGGTTGCTAACTGTGAGAACTTGGGCAGTTTAACTTCTCTGAGTCTCAGTGTATTCATCTATAAAGTGGGTTCAATGCCTGCCTCATATGGTTACTGTGAGGATTAAATAAGGAAGATAATGTATATAAAATTCTTATATCCATACTTAGTCTATAGTACATATGCAATAAATGTTAACCATTTAGATGTACTAAAACATCAAGAGTTTACTTACAATTTATATGTTTTAATTTAAAGAAGTGCCTCAAACCTACTTGCTAAAGTCTTATTACTCTAGTTAAAGCTGTAAATTTAAAAGTAGAAGACATGTATTTCTCTAAAACTATTCTATAATCCAAACTGGCCTTATTTCCAAAGAGTCTAAAATAGTGAGTTTTCCTGGTTAGAAGAAAAGACAACTAGAGATAAAAGAACTATTGGTTTACCCTTTGTTATCCTTAATGGTGCATACAAATTGCATTGTAAATAAGTCCTAAACCTGAAGGAATGGAGACTGTTATGAACTGTAGATAATTATGTTATTAATCTGCTTTTAAAAAAATCAAAACAAGAAGTCTTTAAATAGTTTCAGTATCACAGATAATATGCTCTAAGTTTATTCAGAACAATGCTTTCTCTGTTCAAAGACACAAAAACACGGCCATGCTGGGGAAGTGACAAACACATTAACTGGGCCATGTCATACAACATCAAATCCCAGAACTCATTCCAATTCTTTTTTTTCTCATTTGAAGATACATTGAAAACCTTCTTTCTCAGTCCTTAAAAATACTTTTTTGCTTAGAATATTTCTTGCATTACTTTTCAAGTGGTTTTCCCCAGGGAGAAAAATAGTTTGGCAACATATAAAAAGTGAATCTCTGCTCTTCTCTGCTGCGAAGTCCCATATTCTGCGCCTCTGCTCTCTCTCTCCTTCAGGCAGTGACCATGGCTGCTGCCAATTTCAGACTCACATCTACCCCACCACCATCAGAGAGGTAGGGAGTCCTACCCCTCAGCTCTGTTTCCAAGAATCTCACACGTGAACATAAGCACTTTGAACTCACTCTGAGTTTGCCTCGCCGGCCTATATCCAACTTGAGGCTAATCTAATTATCCTGCATTCTACTGGAGAAAAGGACAAAAGTGCAGGAACTATCTCCCTTCTACATTGATTATTTCCAACCATGGTGGGCCCTCTCACTAGCTTCCTGCATCTTTCAGAAAATTGCCTTGCTTTTAAAGGTTTCTTTTGACACAAATAGACTGGGCTGTTTACACGGTTCCATCATTTGCTTTTTAACTTTAACAATCTACCTACCCTATTAGTGATTTACCTCACTCTTTTTTAAGAGTACCTATTATTAAATAGTAGTGCTATATTTTAACCATTCTGATGGGATGGCTTTTTTTTTTACAGATGGCTTTGTAATTGTTGAATACGATGGCCACTTTTCCATCTTGGTCCTACTAGCTCTTTCCATAGTATCTGATACTCTTGATGCCTCTTAGCCACTCCCCACCCCCCCCAAAGACATTGCTTTTTCTTGTTCCCTAATATATTCCTAGAACCTAGAACACAGCCTGGAGCCCAGGACCATCAACATATGTGGAATGAATGAATAAATAAATGAACTCATCCTTTAAGAAGGAAAGGTCCTGCTGTTAAATTAAGAACTGAGCAACACATTTCAACCCAAACAATTCTGTTTGAGTTTGAGGTGTTTCCTTCTACAACCCATTTACTCATTCAGTCCACTCATAATCACAGATTATCTATGAATTATAGACTGATCTCTGCAAAAAGAATCTTAATGTAGTAAATTAGCCCACCTGCCACCCTTACCACTGTTCTACATTAAACCTGACACCGTAATGATCACCACCTTCCAGAAACTATTCTCCATGAGAGCCATGAGCATAAGGGGCTGGCCACAGGGCAAGACCAGATTTGAATCCAGGACACTGTGAGATGGGTACCCGCTGGGCTGGCTGACTCCTCAAGGGATTGCCAGGGGTACAGAGGCTCTAGTCTGGGAACTCATCATCCTATATCCTACCGTCACAACTAGATACTTAACACACATCCTCTCCAGTTCACTCAACGGGCCTATCGCGCTGTGGCCCTTTTGCAGACGAGGTAACTGACGCTGGAGATGCACTAACTTGTTTAAAGCTTGGGCAGAGACCCCACAGACAGGGGTCCCAGGGCAGGTTTCAAAGCTCAGACTCCATCCACTTGAGCTACCTGAGCGGCCTTGAAGAATCCTTAGTATCCTTTTGGATGACAAAACGTGAGGTCCGGGCTAGAGGACTCAAGAGCAAGCACAACGAGAAGAAGGCCCCCAAGAGAAGCCCGCGGGGGGGTCTTCACAGACCCACGCTGCTCCCGGGGGTGCCTCCTGGCGGCTGGCAGGAGTGGGACCCGGCAGGATACTACAGGCTTAACGCTGGAGTAGCGGATGCCTGGCCGGGGGCGGGTGTTGAGGCGGAAGGGGGACACTGAGAACACGGGGTTAAGGGGCGTTTAAGTATTTGGTCAGATTGCGCGGGGGGGACCGGGGAGGGGAGGGCTGGGTTTGAGGACGAAAGCGATCCCCGCCGGGAGGGAAGAACAAAGCAGTGTGGCCGGCCCGCGCTCACCAAAAGGCACTTCGGGCACCTAGTCTAAGAGGAGGATGCCAAGAAGGGAGGGGTGGGGAGAACGCGGGGGGGCGCACGGCTCAGTCCGAAATAATCGGGAATTTGCATTTACCACTACGCCTCGCCCGTAGCCTGGTGCCTCTTCACTGCTCCCGGCCATGTTTCTCCTGGGGAAAGCGGGAAGGGAAGGAGGCCGCGGGAAGGATCTGGGACGGGGACGGGTGGGAGCAAAGGGAGTGGGGGTGGGAGTGGGGGTGGGGCCGCCCCGCCCTGGGCCAGCCCCGCGGGGAAGCAGCGACGCGCCGCGGACCCCGTGCCTGGCTGGGCTCCAGCGCCTTCGCCACGGAGCCCCCTCCCCGATTTCCTTCCCCGTCAGGTCGACGGGGCGGGGGCGCGGGGAGCAGCTGCGGAGCAGCGCCTGCTCCACCTGAGCTCAGGCCCCGGGCGCGTCCCTCGCCGCCGCCGCCCGTCTGCGAGCCCCCCTGAGACTCGGGAGAAAGTGGCTGCCCCGCGGCTCGATTTTTACAGGAAGAGAAAGTGTTCCCTTGTGCCCTGCCTCCTAAGTATGTCTTCCAGCTTTCAGGCTAACCATGTCGTTGAATCCTTCCTGCTAATTTTTGTGCGCTCTTTATCCCAAGGAAACCCGTGAAGACGTCTGCGGTCTAGGACGTTCTCGAGTAGGGCTTGTGCACGAAACGCTCCCCGATGTGTTTTTTAAATCCTCGAGCCGCCAAACCAGGAGTTTGAAAGAGCCATGCGATTGCTTTTACCTTGGACTACTGAGATTATAGGATCTGGGCTTTGAAATAGGGCCTCTTGTTAACCGCATTCAGCAAGGTGGGGGCGGGGGGGGGAGGAGGAATAGAGGCAGAGATTTTTACAAATTATGTGCTTTACTACGTTTTGTAAGAACATATGGTTGGATTTCATTGTTTCAAGTTGCAATTTAAAGCAATCACTCTCTTCAGATTAGAAATCCTTTCACGACTCTTTTGTTAATTCAAGCCCTAATCCCAGCCTTCCCCAACTGAATGTCCCGGGTCTTTGTTTCTCTATGGCCCTGCTGTCCCTTTATGTACATATTCATTCCCCTGGTCTCTGCTGTCCTGCCTCATCCTTTGCAGCACTACTCTGGGTGTGAGCGCCTGAGCGGAGCACAGCTCTCTGACTCCGGCCTCTGCAAAAGACGATTTTGTTCATTTTCGGACTCTGGCACAGGACAGCGAGGGGAATGCTGATTTTGCCTGGTTTGAGGGGCACATTGTTATCTATCAGTTAATGTCGCTCTAGGTTGGGAATATATTAGCCCTTCAGATGTGGTTCCTGGCTGTGCTCAGCACCGCTTGGTGTTAGTCTTCCAAATGCCGGCTCAGTGGAAGGAAGACAGCTCCGTGGATCCCTGAGATTAGGCACCACACTGGTTGGTTCACTGGCTCATATAAACTGGGAGATATTGTTTCCTAGCGCATAAACACTTTCTCTCAGTATCGTCAGAGGTCCTTGTTTGGGGCCATTTTACAGTCTGCCTCTCACCTCTTTTCCCAAAGGTGAAGGATCCTCTTCTATTTTTTATTGTTTAAGACCAAGCTCAGGAACCATCTTAACACTACAACTTCCAGGAACCAAAAAATGCCATATCACTCTAAGAATGATCAAACTTTAGGGTTCATAAGAATCTCTTGGGGAGCCGGCCACCAACCTACCCTGTAGGCTTTGATGGAGAAGCTGTGTAGTGGGACTCAAGGCTAAGACACTCAGGTGAGTGTGATGCAGGTGGTTGATGAACCATGCCTTCAGGTATCCCACTTGACCATTTTATTGCTGCAAAATCAAATTTATCCATAAGAGGCAGGTGTGGGTGATTGGGCCAGATTAGGGGCATGGGACTTCAAAATAAGTTACAGTTGTAGCTGCTATACAGGAGTCAAATAGCAACAACTGTGTGCTGGGCCCAGGTACTGTGGAAGATGTCAGGGAAATGGTAGATAAACCTTTCCTGAGGAAAGCCATTAATTTAAACGTAAAACCCAATAGGTTTACAATAAAACAAAAATGTAACTTGCTTGGATGACAACAGGAATCTTACAAATGCACACTCAAGAACATCCTATAGAGACCTACATAGGACATGCTATGAAGGGTACAGAATGATGAACAAATCTTTTCTAAAAATTGAATTCATTTTATTATCTTTTTATATTTTGATAATATTTTAATTACACTTCTATACTTTGGACAGCATTACTGTAATATAATACTTGGTATTACAAAAAGTATTTGCAAGGACCGATATCCAAGAATAACAACTCATCTGTCCAGGCTTTATTCTTAATCTTGCCTTGTGAGGATTTAAGAGGCAAAATTCTTTTTAGATCTCAAATTTGTTACATGTCTAGTGGAATGGCTTTGGATTAGGATGCCAATTTTTTTTATTAACAATCCATATAACCTTAGCCAATGACATCAATGTAATGTGCCTCAGTTTTCTCATCTGTAAAAGGGGACAGTACATTTCTACTTTACCGCATATGATGATGAGATTAACATGAGACTACATGCAAGAGAATCCTTTCAAAAATGCTATAAAACTGTAAGGTATTATTAATCTGAGATGCTGTGAAAATGTATGACCAAATGTTTGAAAAGTCATCTGATGTGAAAATGACAGGGTAATTGCCTTTTAAAGATGAGTGTACGGTGACCAATGAGGCACAGTTATAATCTAGGGACAAGTTGGGACTGGTATGAGAATGGATACAGTAAAATGAGAAAATTATTAAAGTAATGGAATTTTCCATAAAAAAAGAATATTTTTTATTCTTTTTCTGATACTCCTTTGAAGAAGCTGTAAGAATAAAGTCATCTGTCTTTACAAAGTTAATAACCAGTAAATACTCTTGCATTTTTTTTCTGTCATTCTCTTTACCCTCTTTTAGTTGTAGGTTGCCTGCATTTTAAATTCTGAAATTATCTTGTGCCACTACCATGGTGAAAACACAAATATTTATACTTACCTGAATTCTCCACCAGGCTAAAAAGACTTTTGTCCTGAAACTACATACTAATCTCTTGATAGTTTGGTAATTCTTTGACTTTTGCCAATACTAATCTGTTGTTGAAGGCACAATTCAATCTCTGCACTGAGTTGCTCAGAGCCAGTCACTTAGTCACACGACAGTGATTCAAAACACAGAAGGCCATTTCATTCTTTCTGAGTCCTGAAACATGAAAATAAATAAAAAAACCTCTCAGCCTGAGAATTGTGTTGAAATACATAAACATATGAAACTTAGTGACTCAGATTGTTAGTCACAGAGTCACTGGTTAGTCTGGATGAGATCCACTGTGGACAAAGGCCATTTATAATGATGCTGATATTTTGCTTTTTCGTAATGTTGAACAAAACCCTTTACAAATGTTACAAACACAAATGAAAAAGTGGCAAGATCCTGTCTCCCAAATATTTATGCTAAGTAAAAATCTTGGTACCTTTAAGGTATTTTTTTTTCCCTGAACATAAATACAGGAGAAATCTAGTTGCAAATAATTGTAACACAAACAACTTAAGCCAAAGCCTTATTAGTATTCAATTAGCATAGTGAGCCCTATTTCCTAGCCTCTTGTTTGAAGCTGACTGAATCCAATGTGTGGTTTTAGAGTAAAGAAAATAATGGCCCCATAGTAGTTCTTACAAATAAAGCCAGGAGCTACATTCAGAATTACATTTTATATTATTATACTTTCATTACTAATTAACCTTCCACTGAAGAACGTACTGCAGGGAGATTGAAGCCTGTTCTCTTGCAATAATGTCAGGCGTGAGTAATATCATCAACAGTAAGTGCTGGGCTGCTTCAGAGATATCGTCCCACTATCTCCCCGTCCAACCGGAACAGGAATTGGATAGCTTCCGAGGAAAAGAATAATATGTTCATGTGTTCCTCCAGATCTCAGAGTCCTGGCAGGCGACCTCGACTCTCTTGGCCACCATAAAGCAGTCATTGAAAGGACACAGCTGCAGGAACTAGCGGCTAAGCACTAACTAAATCCACAGGGCTGGAGGCACAAGTCATGTACATGACCCTAACACAATACCTTGTGCTTATGAATGAACGGATTAGCATCTAATGGTGCTGTGGTAGTTTATGCAAAATTAATTGGTGCCTCAGCCAGTGCTGAGTTTCTAATGGAAAGGAGTCCACTTAAAAAATAAAAAACACAGGGCGGCCGAGTGGCGCGATGGTTAAGAACTGGCTTGGGATGCCAGAGGGCCCTGTTTCGGATCCATATGAGGGCCAGTGACACTGCCCTCCACAGCTAAGCTGCTGAACAACAGCTCAACCTGGAGCTGGGCTGCCGTGAGTTGCCAGCGACAGCGAAGGCTGCAGCCCCTGCTGCAGTGGATTGCCATGGGCTACCATGTGTAGCCAGCAGCCAGTCTGAGTGACCAGCAGCTGCTGTGAGCGGCCGTCCAGAAGCCGGCGACTGATCTGCCTTGCCAGGGAAGAGCACAATGATGGTGCCAACTTGGGCCAGTGAAGCAACGTCCTCCACAACTGGACTGAAGAACAAAACGACAGCAACTTGTCCATGCCCCTTCCCCCAATTCCCCAGCACTGTTCCCATCCCAATTCCCCAATAAAAAAAAAAAAAATCTTTAAAAAAAATAAAAAATAAATAAAATAAAATAGATAAATAAAAAACACACACACAAAAAAACAAAACAAAAACAAAAACAAAAAACAAACTCAAGGGACCTCTTTAGCTCACAGAAACTTTGGCTGGTGTGGGGAGACTAAGGACCAACAGGAATGGGAACTGAGCTGTTTATTCTCTTTGTTGTACATGATTCTCTTCAGATCAGAGGTGATGAACAACATTCACTGGCAATATCCCAGGAACCGACCCAGTTATTGCCAGGTTCTAGGTTGTGTTTCAGAGGTGAGGTTGAGGGAGCTTGAGATGTGGCTTGAAGTCGAGTTGTCTCACATGGGGGAAGAGACTGACAAAGAAAAAGAGATTGGACACTAATCTACCTAGAGCAACACTTCCCAAAGTGTGTTTTGATTCACTTTTCTTTATATTTGAAAAAGATGATGTGATTCATTGGGTTTGAGAAACAATGAGATGAACAAAATTAAACATCTATGCTTATAAGACTTCTAGAAGCCTTTCACTTGCCAATATGTATTGTCAATATTCAAGAAGACTGTGGCAACATGTGTGTTTCCCAAACATTTTTGATCATAGAAACCTTTTTAGGGGGTTTTTATAAAAGTTTTTAAAAATTGCATTATTATGAAATATTTACCATTATACTTTTAATGTTTTCTCAAAGTAAGACACTTTATATGGTCTTAAAGATACACTTAAAAGGACTAAATATTTAAAATATAACATTATTTTCAAACTGTGCATTGGCTTTTTTTTTCTTTTTAAAAATATGCACCAGGAACTTAAATGGACATGGCTAAGACCTTTTTCAACCTCTGAAAGGCCCTGACTTTACGATTTGTGCCATTCTTCCAGTTGACACGAAACTTTGTATTATCCAAGAACACAAGGAACTTATTCCCACTCACCTCCACTCATACNCAACCTCTGAAAGGCCCTGACTTTACGATTTGTGCCATTCTTCCAGTTGACACGAAACTTTGTATTATCCAAGAACACAAGGAACTTATTCCCACTCACCTCCACTCATACGTTCTCCTTTTCCCCCAGGTAAGAACAAGATCATCCTTCTGAGGAGCAAGAGACATGAAAACCATCTCACTGCGGCAATTCCCTTTCGTTTCAATTGAGTGATAGTGTGGCACTTCTAAGGCAATTTTTTTAAACACTCCAGGATATAGCACATCTCTGTAAACCAGGAAGTAGAGTTGGGATGTATACAGCAAGCCATCCAAAGGCGTGGGCATTCTGTGCTCCTGCTTGTTTCTAAGGAGCCCTCTGTCACATCCAGGTCCGTGGGCATCTATTACAGTACCCATATTGATAGCCCTGTGATTTGTTCTTCAAGGAACTGAGTTTTTTGTGTTTTCTAACTGGGGGTCTCTTAACTACACTTACTATTTGAGCTGTACCTATAGAATTCACCGCTAGTTGACCCTGACTTACAAATGGTCAAATTTGATAAGTTTTAGCAATTCTGTTTATAACTTTTCACTTTTCTTTTTTGTTTTTGTTCCAACTTCATTGAAGTATAACTGACAAATACAATTGCACATATTTAAGTTATATAACACAATAACTTGATATAGTTATACGTTGTGAAATAATTACCACAAATGTGCTAATTAACATAGCCATATAGGTATCACACGGTTATGTGTGTGTGTGTGGTGAGAACACTTAAGATCTACTCTCTTAGCAATGTTCAAGTATACAATACAGTTTCATTAGCTATAGTCACCATGCTGTGCATTCAGTCTCCAGAGCTTATTTATTTTATAACTGAAAGTTTGTACCTTTTGACCAACATCTCCCCATTTCCACCCACCCCACCACCCAGCCCTTGGAAATCACCATCCTACAATACTTTCTGCTTTTGTGAGTTTGATTTTTTTAGAATACACATATAAGTGAGATCGTACAGTATTTGTCTTTCTGTGTCGCTCTTTATTTCGCTTAGCACACTCTCCTCCAGGTTCATCCATGTTGTCTCAAATAGCAGGATTTACTTTTTATGGCTACATTTTACATATATATAATATATATATATATAATATATATATATATAATATGTGAATATATATATTCA
>NW_017731874.1:1240937-1245923 GCF_001890085.2 Hipposideros armiger
TGGGCCTGCTTCTGGGGACACGGATAGGAGCGCCTCCTGCTGGCTGCCTGGGTGAGCAGGCCTGCCTCTGGAATGTGGGTTTGCAGGGGTGGAACCAGGTCACGGGGCTGCTTCAGGACCTGAAATCAAACCAAGGCTGGCAGGCCTGCCTTCAAGGACATGGAGGACCGTGTCTCCCACCAGGTCCCTGGGTGGGCAATACCCCTCCCAGACTGTAGCTAAGAGGGACTAAAGCCAAATTATAGGGCCACTTTAGGCTTCAAAATCAGACCAAGGTGGGTGGGCTTTCCTCCAAGGTCACTGAAGGCATGTCTCCCAGTGGGTATCTGGGTGAGCAGGACCTTTTTGGACTGCAGCTGAGAAGGACTGGAGCCAGGTCACAGGCCACTTCAGGGTCCACATCTGAGACTGACGTTGGCGGGCCTGTTACCTAAAGCATGGGCAGGTGTGACTCCTCCTGTGTCACTTGTCAGATGGTGCTGGTAGCAGGAACAAGGCCAAACAGAGTTGTAGCAAGTCCTCAGGGCAAAAGGACCGTTACTGGCTCTGTAACCAGGACCATATCAGTGAGCCCGCCATATGAGTACGGGCCTGCTTTCTCAAAATGGGCCTCCTCTGTCTTGGGCTTCACTCAGGTTTCATAACATCCTACCTGGATCCAAAGGTTCCACAAAGTCACTTTTGTCCAAGGATGGTTGTCAAATTATTGCTGCTATTGGGGATATGTGTGTGTGTATGTGTGTGTGTGTGTGTGTGGGGGAACCTCCTATTCTGCCATCTTGCTGACCTATAACTTTTTAAAAGTAAAATTAAATTGTTTTTTTCCATGCTAAAATTGGCATGTGCAAATGAATTTAAATTGAAAAATATAGAAAAGAGAAGTAAAATATAAAGACATTTTAAACATGTTTTGGTATCTTCCAGTTTTGTGATTCTAGAAAGTTTATCTTACATAGTTGTGACTAAATGCTTGCTGTATATTTCTATAATAGCCTGCTTCACTGATTCATACTCTAAGTAAAATAAACATATAACACAGTGTTTTTTCAATGAATAATAAACTCTGAATAAATCACCTGAAATGATAAATAAATGATTATTTATTTAACCATTCCCCAATGTAATTTTATTACTTCCAAATTTGCTTTTATAAATAAATAAATAGATAGATAGATATCTACATCTATATATTTTTGTAATAAAACATTTATATGCATTTTAACAATTTCTGGAGGATAAATTCTGCAGAAATGAAATTTCTAAGAGGGCATAAATATTTTAAGGCCCTTGATATATATCCGTAAATTTAGCTTACAATGTTAATGTCTGCATTTGGTAGAAAATTATAGTAAGTCTTTTGGGGTTTTTTACTGAACATGAATAAAATTTTACTGCAAAAACACTTTGAGGTTTGAGGGAAAAGAGTATTAGTTAACATATGTTAAAAGCTTAGTAATTGAAACGAATAAGGAAAGTCAGTTTGAATTTGTGATTAATTCTTAACTGTAAACTACTTTAAATGATGTGCTTTTATTGTCGTAGTCCATAAAGTCATACCTGGACTAATGAAAAGTTTATGGTGCTCTGTTTAAGGCTTTTGGCTCCAACTCAGGCAGACTGAGCTTTAAACTCAGGCTTCACCACCTGTCACCTGACCTTGGGCAAGTTTCCTAACTTCTTTGCTTTATTTTCTGCATCTGTTTAATGAAGATCATGTTAACTCCTACTTCTTAGGGTTAATGTGAGGCTTAAACAAAGTAATGTGTTCAGAGTGCTGAGGACTTAAGGAATGCCCAATACATTTTATCTATTATTAAAACAGAATCATTTTAAATGGAATCCCTGGTCAGTTAGCATTTCTGCACTAATAAACAAATCAGCTGAAGAGTTCAAAATAAAGAAACCTACAATCTATACAAGTTTCTTCATGCAAATGAACTAACGTTTTCCATGAAATTATATTTGTTGTGTCATCAACCAGTATTCTCTTTATAGTGTGTGTATAAAACAAGAGTAAATTAGTAAGACAAGCCTCTGTTGGCATAAGTAGTGGTGGATTCTGAATTAATTTAGAGGCCTATTTTTAATTTATTGCTTTAATTTTTTTAATATTACAGTAGAAAGAAAAAATTAGCTTGGTTTAATGCCCTAAATGTTTGGAATATGAAGAACAACAATAAACGTTTACTTTAAAATTAATAAGTATACTTCAAATAAGCTTATATCAAACGTAAATAGATCAAAACTCTCAATATTTATAGTTTATATAGAAGGAACAAGTGTAAATGGATCAAATTTAAAAATTAGTTAACATTTTTCTAAGTGTTTCTCTAAGGAGTGATCGGGGAAAATCTTACAGTGAAAACTTGTCCCTGGATGCAGAGTGAGTGTTGCATTCAGGACTTGGGTGAAGCAGTATTCTGTTTCCACAGGCCATTTTAGATACTATTCAGTTACTCTGGTTAGTGGTTTTTTGCTTTAGCATTCACTTTACCTCAAATTTTCCACTATTTCTTAGCTCAGCAAAACTATCATGATCCTTTTGAACTCGAAGCTCAGGCCAATGTTGTCATTATCTATCTGACTTTGTCTCATGCCTTGAGAAATAACTTTCCGATTCTCTTTGGCTCAGGTCAAACACAGAAATAGCAAACAATCTTAAGTCACAAAGGTGAAAAGCTTTCAACACCTGTTTTTTAGTTAAGGCCATTCAAAGAAATAAGAGACCAGAAAAAAATCTAATTTGTGTGGTAAGGTCAAATGCTTAACCAAGAAATCATTTCTTTGTCACTCCAGGATTGATGTCATTGGCTTTTTATCTCAAATTTCTCAGCATGTTCAGCACAGTCAGTCACAGAATATACACCCAGGTAGGTCACCTTTTACAGAGCATAAAGGAATGAGAGATGGGTGACTCAGGCTTCTATATGGATCTGGGAATTTTGCCAAAGCTTAAGTGATATAGGCAGATGTCTTAGAAGTATAACTGTCATACCTGGACTTTGTACTCATTACCTTTTCATCTTGATAATCAAGTCATATTACATTTTATATATGATTTTTTGTGGTTGTTACCTGTGATCTTTCTACTTTCTTTTGCAACATTTTTTTTCTAGATCTTAAAACTAGTTTGTGTTTCTAAGTTCTTGTTTTAGGCATACTTCCTGGGTTCATTCCAGTTATTTAATCAACTGGATTGAATTTTTAAAACTAACAAACTTTAAAAAATGATGAACATTGAGACTGCTTACTAAAGTCGTCATTTGGTAGTTATTCTCAAACCTCTTCGTGTTAATTCAGAAAGCCTGAAACGTAGGTTTCCAATGCTTTTTCTTATTTTTAGAGAGATTAGACATTTCAAAAAGGTTTTTCTGGATCTTCTTCCACATTTTCTTCTTCTTATGAAAGAACAATAAAAAGGAAAACTCTGGTTTTAAAAGCAAACCATAAAAATGATGTAAAACGATAGACAAGCAAAAATTCTCCAAAGTCAGATGGCTTTGCATAATGATAAAAATAGAGAAAGAAGATGATCGAAATAATTATCTAAGAAGGACTCCCCTGTTCCAAACAACCGTTCTATGAACTTGTGAAAATGAATGGAGAATGCAGGGAAGCTGGTCCATCTCCATCCGGGAAAAGCTCTAGGTAACACCATCGTGCTGAGATTCTCTAGGTTTAGAGGCCTAAAAGATTTTTCCAATGGGGTTGCTCAAGTACGCAAACTACCATACATTTCACCGTGTCTTACACCGGGGTTTCTCAACATTTGGCACCGAACAAATGTTGTGGGGGCTGTTCTGTGCTTGCAGGATGTTTAGCAGCATCTCTGACTTTTACTCACTAGAAGCCAGTAGCACTCCCAGTTGTGATAATCAAAAATATCCTCAGAAAGGGCCAAATGTCCCTCAGGAGGGAGGAGGAACAAAATCACCCAGTTAAGAATCACTGTCCTAGACTAACAACAGCTCTTATGCTGGCCTCAACTGTTTCCTACTCTGTTTTGAAGAGGTAAAGGAAAATGTTCAGCCAGTGTCAACAGACCCATTAACGGTAAGTCTATAGCCTCCTTGGCTATGGATTAATGTGAGATTGTGGGAGGGTTTTCCTTCTTTCCTGCTTCCTGGAATAGAGAAACATAACCCAACATAAGGAAAACACTGATTATGTTTTAAACATAGGGAACCATAAATCTAATAAAGTTCAGGTCAAAAGCAAAACCAACATTTGGTTTTCTGTCTTTTTAATATAAGATCCATGGTTTTTCATTTTCTCCCAGTCTATCAACATAGGAATTTAAGTTTATAATATTAACAGGCTTGTTAATATTATTTCCATTAAATATAAAGAAAGGTGAGCCTCAGGAAAGGCTGAGCAACATACTAAGATTACCCAAAGTAGTGATGTTGTAAACTAATGAGGCAAATGGCAAGATTCTGAAGTGAGCATCCCTCCTTAGGCCTGTCTTTAATATAGAGCCTTCCATGTTGGACTGAGCAAGCCATGGCTCAGGTGAGTGGGTCTGACAATGTGAGCAAAGCTAGAATCAGAAGTCACAGCACTGAAATCTGTGCCCTGCCTCTGCCACTTGCCGCTTGATCTTGGGACTCATGACCCTGAGATTCACTTCCTCCGTGTGAAAATGGGAACAACCAGGGTTAACTGATGTGATTGTTGTGATGATTACATTAGTGTCATGATTATGATCACTGTCACTCATATCAGTCCACTTTTCCTCCTTTTCCTTCACTCCTCTCCACTTGTATCGATTCCTTGCGTATACCCAGGCCCTCAGGGGCCACAGTTTGGGGAACTTTTTTTTTTTTTAAAGATTTTATTGGGGAATTGGGGGAGGAGAACAGCGTTGGGGAACCGGGGAAGGGGAACAGACAAGTTGCTGTCCTTTTGCTCTTCAGTCTAGTTGTGGAGGACATCGCTTCACTGGCCCATGTTGGTATCATCATTGCGCTCTTCCCGGGTGAGGCA
>NW_017731874.1:1247603-1256802 GCF_001890085.2 Hipposideros armiger
CCACTTCATGGACAGTGTAGATGCCTAACTGCTGTAGTGTACTGCTGAAGTCAACTATAATTTTATATTTATATATATATATATATATATATATATAGATATAGATATAGTCACAGGATGTGGAGTACAGAATAAGGAATAGAGTCAATGGAATTGGAACAGCTATATATGATGTTAGAGGGGTAATAGATTGGGGGAGGGGGTTATCACTTTGTGAGAGGTGTAAATGTCTAACTATTACATTGTTGTGTACAACTGCAACTAATAAAACAAACAAACAAACAAAAAGCTGCAGAATAAGAGATCTAACTGGAAGAGAAAATGAGTTATATTTGATTTTGCCTATAGTCGTATTCGGTTACTGACTTCATAGGGGATGCCTGTAAGAGTACTTCAAACTAGCATACATCAGATTCACAGCCTTCTTCCAGAAGAATAAGTGTCAAACATAGTGAAGTATGTTTCAAGAGTATGAATTGGAATCTTCGTAGTATGCCCAAAAACTAGCAAAAGAAACTTGAACATGACTCTTAGGTAATTTGCATATTGGTATCTATGCCACCTTTGTAATTAGAGAAGAAAAATGAAATATGTGCAAAGGCCTTAATACTAAAGTGACTAATGAAGGAGAGACCCCATATGTGCAGCTTTTTCGTTCTCTTAGATTGTAACATCCTGCAGTTTCCTTCCGACCTTCCTCCCACTGCCATGGGCTTTTTCTGGACCCTAGAAACGCTTTCCTCTGAGGCATTTTCCAGTGTTCTGCCAGCCCAGTTCCCAGGTGTCTTTTCCATCATGCAATCACTCTGTTAGAATGGGCCACTCCACACACATAGGCCTTAAAGTAGATGGAATATGGCACAAGAAAGGTGCTAGAGATTAAGTGAAATCTTTGGGAGGTGTATGTCAGTTGCCCGTCTGTTGCCTGAGTATATACTTTTATTTATGGGCATAAATAAAAAACACTCTCCGCTGTCAACACCTCCAATGCCAATCATTAATGGTGAGATCTTGGACAATTTCCTAACCTTTCCATGTCTCAGTTTCCCTATCGCTAAAAGAGGATGATAATCATAACGTTATGAGGATTCAGTGAGTTTAACTTAAGCAGGTAGGACAGTATAGACCCTAGAACTGCCATATGTTTCCTGTTGTTACTACCATAGAGAAGAAAATGTGGTGATATCTGTTTCTCATTTTATTGGCTATTGATTGCTTTGAAAAGTCATATAGTAATTTAGTTTTTTAAATCTAATTAATAAGCAGCTTTACTCTCCACTATGAGCAAGACTCACTGCTCTGCTCATCATAACAGACCAAGAAGATTTTAGATTCCATGGGTCCCAGGTTCAATTTCTTTCTTCCTATTTTTTTTTTTTAAGATTTTACTGGGGAATTGGGGGAGGGAACAGCGTTGGAGAATGGGGGAAGATGAACAGACAAGTTGCCGTCCTTTCGTTCCTCAGTCCAGCCGTGGAGGACATCGCTTCACTGGCCCATGTTGGCATTGTGATCATTGCTCTCTTCAAGGCTGAGGCAGATCAGTTGACTGCCATTGGACTGCCACTCACGGCAGTCTATGGCAGCCCCACTGTAGCAGGGGCTGAAGCCCACACCGTCACCGGTGACCCACAGCAGCCCAGCTCCAGGTCGAGCTATCATTCACCATCCCAGCTGCAGAGGACAGTGTCACTGGCCCATGTGGTATCCGAACCAGCGGCCCTGCTGCTCAGAGCCGGCATCCCAAGCCAACTCAACCAATGAGCCACTCGGCCGGCCCCCTGGTTCAATTTCTGCCTCCACAAATACAGAGCCTCCGAATCCTTTTTCTGGAGTGTGTGTGTGTGTGTGTGTGTGTGTGTGCGCTCACACATGCTGAAAAAGTGGCAGAGATGGATCCAGCTGGTTTGGACTGCCCATTCTTCTGTCATTACTCTACATAATGAAACCGTGTGATTTCTTTCATCATGTGCAGCTGCTACCACCTGGTCTGCCTTTAATGGACACTATGCCCAGAAATGATGAAAGCCTTTGGCTCTTACAAATGAGAATATCCCTCCAAATGAGCTGAAAACTCGCTGTGGACGTAGGGCATGAACGGTCATGAATTCTATTTTTTTTTATTTCTGTTAAACCCTGGTATTTCTCATTGCATTACTGTTCGCTTAATTCTATATTTAGATCCTTGAACAAAAATTTTACAAGAGACTTTTTAGCAATCTCACCATGATCCTGAACCTCCTTTATTTTTTATTTGGATAGTAGTGATACCTGCATTTATATATGTGATATATACAGATGGTGCCAAAAAAAGTATACACATTTTAAGAAAGGAAAAAACTGTATTAAAATTGTAATACTCAATATATACCAATAACAAAAGGTGAATACAAGTCATGTGGATACATTTTTTGGCACCCCATGTATATGTGACCAAATAATTATGGTTCAACATACCCACTCTGAAATAAAATAGCCTTAAGATACAATGAATTGTAGTAAAGCAATGTATAATTTTTTTTAAAAGATTTTTATTGGGGAATTGGGGGGATGGGAACAATGCTGGGGAATTGGGGGAAGGGGAACAGACAAGTTGCTGTCGTTTTGTTCTTCAGTCTAGTTGTGGAGGACGTTGCTTCACTGGCCCAAGTTGGCACCATCATTGCGCTCTTCTCTGGCGAGGCAGATCAGTCGCCGGCTTCTGGACGGCCGCTCACGGCGGCTGCTGGCCGCTCACGCTGGCTGCTGGCCACACACGGTAGCCCATGGCAACCCACTGCAGCAGGGGCTGCAGCCCACACCGTCGCTGGTGACTCATGGCAGCCCAGCTCCAGGTTGAGCTGTTGTTCAGCATCTTAGCTGTGAAGGGCAGTGTCACTGGCCCTCATATGTGGGATCCGAACCGGGGCCCTCTGGCATCCCAAGCGAGTTCTTAACCATCGCGCCACTCGGCCGGCCCCCAATGTATAATTTTTTAAAAATGATTTTAATAGCTTCCCATATACCAGACTTCTAGTATTTCTGGCCATCAACTATATCATCATTGGGATAAGGAAAGAGTGGGAAATATTGATGAAAGATGTTGTTAGCTGGTAGTTTGGTTTTTTTAAACTTATTTGCAAGTAAGATGTGGAACTATAACCCCATTCCTTCTTCCTTCTCCTCATCCTGATATGGGCAGTGGGGTTTTCCCAGGCCCAAGAGGAAGAATTCTGTTTCCTTTTTCTCTGACAGGAATCCTTTTTCACAGCTGATGAACAGAAAAACAAATCATAAGCTTAGCTACTCTGAGGTGTTCCTGACTGGAGGTCTGAGATGGCCCAAAGTTGTCTTGCAGAGACAACAAGGCAAATTTAGAGAGCAGGAAAAGCCTTCTATGTCATCCACCAATCTCCTTCTCACAGATGCTGACACCTTCTCACTCATCAAGCAGCTAACATCCTTCATAATACCCTTTGTTGTCTGAGCTCCCCCAGTGGTGCCATACCCAGAGCTACCTTGAATGGTATTATTGCACACCCAAGACTTTTTTCAGGGGCGGTCCGGTGGCTCAGTTGGTTAGAGCAAGTGCTCTGAACAACAAGGTTGCTGGTTTGATTCCCACATGGGCCAGTGAGCTGTGCCCTCCACAACTAGATTGAAGATAATGACTTGAACTGAGCTGCTGCTGAGCTGCTGGTGGGTGACCGGATGGCTAAGTTGGAAACAGCGCATGCTCTTAACAAGGCTGCCAGTTCGATTCCTGCATTGGATGGTGGGCTGCACCCCCACAACTAGATTGAAGACAGCTACTTGACTTGAAGCTGATGGGTCCTAGAAAAACACACTGTTTCCCAATTTAAAAAAAAAAATTTTTTTAAAGGCTTTTTTTCAGTTCCCTACGCTGCCCCTACTCCCTTGTGTGCCTTCAGTTGGGACCCTCTGACCTGTTTGAGTCATCTAATTCAGTAGTACCCAACAAGACTTGATGGTAGAATTTCAGACACTGTAGCATGTTGATGAGGGCAGGCAGGATGCTTGGAAACCCATAATGTCACCTGGGAAGCTTGTATCTTACTCGGTTCACCTGTACGTAGGGACTGATAACTTTGGAGGCACAAAAGTTGAATCATGCATGATCACTCACTCTCCCAAACCTTGCATTTCAGCTTCTTTTTAAGTAGCAAGACGGCTGTTTCTGATCTTTAAGTAAGCCCATGCTGCCCCTTTATTTATGAGGACTCATTGTTATAGAGTCTATAAGTCAGGTTTGCTGAGGATGAAGGTTTTGTGCTTAAGATATTATGAACATATTTTATAACTCCTCTTCTACATGTCTACCACAGAACTACAGAATCCATAGATCTTTTCCAGAACCCATAGCTCTGAAGAAAAATTCACAAACAGAAAAAGAAAGATAAAATGAAAATATGATGTGAACTTTTATAACAAATACTAAAAGTTGTAGTTTTGGTGTATTTATTTCTTTGCTTTAATAAGATTGTTATCATATAATTTTTAAAGGTAAAAATTCATAGAGATCAATAAGTTTGAATAAAAAGATGGAGAGGGCCTTTTTGTTTACAAAAATACAAATAAGGGCACTTTTTAAAACTGCAGTTTAAGTCATATCAATAGTTAAAAAGCCCCTGGAACAGATGAATTTTATCACATGGAATAACATTTTAGGCCATTATTGTCATTTATCATTTCTTATCATGAACATTCTTAGATCATTCCCCAAGGAATTCTAAAATTTTTCTAAGAAACTTTTGCATCATCCTAAAGCAGCTTTTGTTAAGCTCGATTGCTTAGGGAAAAAAACCCCACTCTTTTATATCGTTTTGCATAGCAACACTCAAAACACAGCAAACATGATGATGCATGGAAAATAGAAAGAGTCTAGGAGACATACAGCCATGGAGAGACAGGCCATGTGTTCCCAGAAACCACTTGGGGACCATGTTGCTGCTCTCCCATGACAGCTACAAGGGGCCAGGCCCGTCCATTGTTCTCATTTCCTTAAGCTCTTCCTTAGCGATTCTCACAAACAAAGTTTTATTTTATTCTGAAATCAGGTAAAAAGAAAAAAAATGAATGTTTATAGAAGAGAGAAAAATCCTTTCAAGATGATGTATACTCCCATAAGGACCAGCTGCATATTTTAGAAGTATAGTAAGTATGCACTGTTCTAAAACAGTTACCATAGAAACAAAACTTTTTCCCCATTAGATGGAAGGGCAATTGCAGTAGTCCATTTCCACATAAATATCTAAGCTACACAAATTAAGCATCGGTGGGGAGTCAAATCCAACAGAGTGTGGATTTAATAGGCAGGTGTTAGTGGGGGAGGATAAGAGCTATAATATAAGAGAAAATGTTTGCACATCAAACAATCAAACTATAAGTTTGCTTTAAAAAACTCCATCAAAGTGGGCACTTTGATGTCAATGGCTTTTTATTCTGCTCTAATTTCCCAGGAAGGCATCACCCAGCTCTCAGCTGAAAGCCATGCTAAGCAATATCAAAGGGGAGTCTTCCAGCCTGGTCCATAAGAATTTATCCTGAAAAGGAGACTAGATGGGACATGCCGCTGCATATGTGGATACGTACGGTTGCTGAGGAATGTGATGTGTTGAGTGGGGTAATAATCATGGAGGCTTCCACAAAGAGCTGGATTTGGGCCAGGAAGCAAAGCGATGTTTTGGTAGAAAGGTTACTACCACGTTTCATCTATCTTAAGATGCACATGTTTTCACATTTGAACATCTCTGAAATGAAGCTGCCTTAAAATTGATGGTGTCACATAGTCACTATTAACCAGGTGGCAGCTGTGATGTGACATCATACACACATGAGCAAACTTGGTCATTGTTACTTCAACTGAGTTTTGCACATTGTTGGCTCTACATATGTTGAGTTTAACAGACATTTAAAATGTCTTACAAAAGATTATACTGCTATTAATTCTTGAAATGAAAGTTTTTGTGTACACATGAAAGTATGGAAACAGAGCAGAGTGGCCAAGTTAGATACTAGTTGAAGGAAATGGTGTCATTGGCTGTAAGACCAAAACTTGCAGAAGAGGAGCCAGTAGCTTGGAATAAAATCTCAGAGACAATATCGGAGTCCACTTGTGTCAAATATATCGCTCACACCCCTGACTGCACACAGAGTAGTAAGATATGGACATTGATAATTCTGAGTAGAAAGATCATAAAGATGAATCTGGCTCTGAATATAATGACGTTTAGGATTACCTTAACCTTCATCTTTTTACATAACATAGGAATGCATGAAAAAAAGTTTACATTTCAATCAAAAAGAACTCTTTCTAGAAGTCTAAAATAAAAACTCTTAGTGATAAGTGTTGTGACAGTTTGTTAGTGTTTTTCCTTTCCTAGTGGTACATAAAGTAATGATACCTCTTACTACGATGGCATCTTAGATTTAATGAGATATGAGCATGTGAGAAAGATGAATAAGATAATTATGATCTTAAGAACATGTAATAGAAAAGCAGAAGTTCAATATGGGAGGGCAAAAATCATACTAGGTAAGACCCCCCCCCCAGAAAAATATTAGTTAACAAATATAATAATTTTAGAATGTTTCTCTTAAACGTTTGAATAAACAATCTAGAAATCTGAATTTTGATGTAACTTTTAAAAGAATCTAAAATTTTTAAATCGTTTAAAAATCTATTTTAAGAAAATTATTCTCAATGTGTTTATTAAGAGGATTAAAATAATAACATGTCAATCTCAACAGTCATAATTTTATCCCATTTATATGAAACATACTCGAGTTCTTAAAAAAAATCTCCAAATATCATATGATGAATTAATACCAGATAAGTACTTAAAATGTACTTAAACTTATGGGATAATGCTAGAATCATAAGACTAAATGATGATAGAATAATGCATCATTTTACAAGGAGGCTTATTCTGGTTAAGGTTCTTGGTTTATATTTTTCCTTTTTGTGAATTTCCCATTTGATTTAATTTTTAGGAAACATAAGGGTCAGTTGTCATCAGCTTGTTTGGCTCATGCTGAAAAACTAGAAAATTTGAAAACAGAATCGTGGCACATTCTTTATTTTATTTTTTATGTTATGAATTATACTTAGAAGAAACAGAATCTTTTAGGCTTTATCACTGCATTTTAATTCCCCATGGGATGTATCACAGGATTTTTTATTTTTTTTATTTTTTAAGATTTGGGTGCATCACAAAAAAACCATAGCAGTTTAATGCTCTGGTAAGATGGTGATCAAATTCTAAGGTAATGTTATAATTCAAGGCCTAACTCGCCAATCTCACGGTTTATACCACCCATACCCTATATGGCCCTCATGTTAGTGCTAGTCATCGTCTTGCTATGTGGGTGGCAGCTGCCTGTCATCTCAATAATTCTGAAGAAAAGCCAGGGAATTTGTTTTAAAGTGTTTGTCCAGATGAAACCACATATGGCCTCCAGGGTGCTCTGGGCCTGCAGCCTAAGCCTGCTGGCTGTGGAGAACCATAGAGCTTATCCAGAAGAAAATTGGACTGTCTCCTCAAAGCCAACAAAGATAAAAGAAACCTGCGTTGGTTCAGAACAGCACAGCTCATGTGTGGGAAATGCACAAGATTAAGGTTTGTCCTCTGTGTTGGCCTCAGAAAGGCCAGGGAAGAGAAAGAAAAGTAGACAGCTGCTGGGTGCCTCAGTTTTGTTGTTTTGCTCACTTAAAAGAATGAAATCCACTTTGAACCAGAGAGTTAACTTTGTCTTGATTAACCCTATTGGTGAATAGGGGCCTTGAGCACATAATCTCAAACTGTGGTTATATGTCCAATAGGTGATACACTAGCGACATCATTGGGACAGCATCCTATGAAAGGTAAGACTTAACAGGCATTCTGTGCCTTGGAAAGGTTCAATTCCTCTTAATAGTCATTGACCAGGGTGGCATATAGATGGCAGGATAGGTTCTTACGCAGGCTGGAAAGCTGTTGACCCTTGTTGTTCCATGACAAAACATTTGATAGAATTGTCACCTGTGCTGTCACAGAAGAGAAACCCTTGGTGGGAACTGTTTAGAAAAATTCAGGATACTCTGGTGTGTTGGCTGCCCTTCGTTGCTTTTAGCAAGATACTATGAAAGGAGGAACTTAGGTGAGGGGGGTGCAGTTTGCATGGAGAGATGGAAGTGAATAGAGTTGTGTTAAGGGAGGTTAAGGGAAGGACAGCAATGGAAGAATGAGGAAAGATCACCAGGAGCAAAGATGTGTCATTAGAGACTAAGGCTAAGGTCATCCACACCCTCATGTTCCCAATTACTATGTACAGATGCAAAAGTTGGACAGTGAAGAAGGCTGATAGGGAAAATATTGATTTGTATGAAATATGGTGTTGGAGCAGAGCTCTGTGGATGCCGTGGAACATCAGGAAGATGAACAAGTGGGTCCCAGAGCAAATTAAGCCTGAAACATCACTGGAGGCAGAACTGACAAAACTGAAGCTGTCCTACTTTGGTCACATCATGAGAAGGCAGGGTTTTTTGGAAGAGATAATAATGCTGGGAAAATAGAAGGCAGCAGGGCAAGAGGAAGACCAGATATGAGATGGATTGACTCCACAACAGAAGCCACAGGCATGCGTCTACAGGAGCTGAGCAGGGCAGTTGAGGACAAGACACTGGGCATCCTTTATTCATAAGGTCGCCAGAAATTGGAGCTGACTCAATGGCATGTAACACACAAGGAAGCTTCTCTTAATGTGGCCTGTGATCTGAAGGTAATAAATGTGTAGCCTTTCGGTGTTGGAAAAAGCAATCAAGAGGAAGACACAAAACATAGGAAACAGTAGACCCAACACAGATGCCACCGCTAAGAAGGTGAAAGCAGATCTCAGATAGTTGCAATGAATCCAGACTAGAAAATTTAACACGGTGTGGCCAAGGACAGGGCAACATCCTGTAACCATGGCCTCTCTTCCATCCAGAATGAACACACAGGCATAGTGAAAGTCAATCAAACTGTTGCAATATTGATGGTGTGTGGCTGATAAAGAATGATGAGAAAGTAAAAAAGCTATTCCTTACATGAATGTTTACACTGATCTATGATGCCTCTCTTGGCAAGTGTCTTCTGATCCCCATAGACTGTGACTGAAGAAAACCACGTATCTGTCAAATTCGAGTAATTCTCCAGTAGACACATATATATATATATAT
>NW_017731874.1:1257202-1267549 GCF_001890085.2 Hipposideros armiger
AGAGAGAGAGAGAGCAAAATAAAACATAATTTCTAATAAAATTACAAGTGTACATATCTTTTGACCTAGTTATTTCTCTCCTGGGAATGAGTTCCTACAAATATAATCAAATGTGTGAAATGATGATGTTCAGAGTCACTGCAGCATTGCTTTCAACAGCAAATATTGAAAACAATTTAAATGAAATAACTTAAATACCCATCAATAGGGCACTGGTGAAATATATTATATTTCACCCATGCCATTTAATACCATGTATCTACAAAAAGGAATGAAGAACATTATGTTTTAATAAAAAATGAGTTCCACAATATTACTGAAAAAGGCAAGTGTTATTGCATGCTGTCATTTGAGTTTTTAAAAAGTGAAATACATGAATACACCGTATTATATATATAATTATGTATATTTTGTGCAAACATATATTCATGGATTTTAGAAAATATTTATGAAAAATACATTAAAAATTGATAACACTGGCTATTCAGAAAAGGAGAACTTGGTGGCAGAAGTTCAGGGATGGGGTGGATGCTTTTATTCCAAAAGAATTCCACAGATGTTTCCACGTCAGAAGATCATTTAGATAATAGCATATCCTTGCTTCATACACAACATGCATTTGAGTTCCTAAGTTAAGGCAGTTAAAAAGTATATATCACCATGCAGTCTTATTTGCTATAGAATCAGCATTCTTTAGAATAAAACGTCTGCATCTAAAAGCCGTATCTGCACATGCAGTTTAAAATTAATATTGGCATGGCCTTTTTACACCAATCTTGTGAAACAGTATCTTCAGTTTTCAGGGATAATTAGCATTAATTTAGTCTGTTGCTAACTACAGTTCTTTCTCATCAAGCACATTAAGTGTTAAGGAAAAAAATGTTGCCATCTCTGACCTCATTCAGCAATGAATGAATGAATCAATCAATTTTACATTGTGAAGACAAGATTTCTTTTCTTTTCTTTTCTTTTTTGGTCACAGATGTTGTCTAAGAGCATAGAGGCTGTGGGCATGGTCAGAGAGAATGTTCTTCTATAATTGGAACCATTCTTTCCAACTAAAAGACATATCCCATTTCATTTTAAAATTGTCTCCTCCTATCCCTCTTCCCATCCTTTCTTCCTTTTCTCCTGTCCTTTCTTCCTTCTTTTTTTTCAGCACTAGTTTCCTAAAGAGAACATCTATTTAAAATCCTTAGAGTGAAGAACACCCTATGGTTGAAAACCTCAAATGCCTATAATTAAGAAAGTTTTCATCTAAAAAGATCTGAAAACTAGTGATGGTTTTCACTCTACTTAACATTCTTTCCAGTATGTGAAATGGTGGGTTGGGCTGATGAGTGTTGGTGCAAATCGTTGGCTCTGGATTCTCTAGTGCTTATCTGCATTCTGATCAGTTTGGAGACCAAACTTGGGCTTAAGCTAAGTTGAAAATAGTCATGTAGTTTTATAGTGATAGACAATTAGAACTGAAATGAGGGTCAGACAAAATCTAGGCCGGTTTCTTTGTTTTACAAATGTAACTAAGGTTGAGAGACACTAAGTGATTTCCCAAAGTTCACATAACTTACTGTTTAAGTCAAATCTACCAACTTTTTTTTACCATTGCACATCTCAGCAGGAAGAAACTAACCTTCAGAAAAATGATCTTGCTCTTTTTGTCACTTATCTATGTTTGTCTCCTACTTGGAATAACCAGTGTTTATGAATAAATCACCTTCTGCAGGTTACTAAGAACTTGGAAATAAGATAAATTAAATTGTCCTCTCAAGAGTTATTTATGATATTAACCAGCATTGGCCTCCTTAACTGCTGAAAAATTTCTCTGCACTGTTGAAAAGTTTCTTTCACATTGGTGGTCAGACTATGTTCATGTGAGCTGCATTAATAGGCACGTTAAGTTACATGCTAATGTGGTGACATTGACCAATGACATTAATGTATCTAGGAAGATAAAATGATTTCAACATAAGAGTTTGGATTGTAAATATAAAACAGGAGCAGGGGAGTCAATGTAGAAATTGACCTGTATTCTGCTCAGAGCAGGGGAGAGGAAGGCTTGACCAAGGTATTGAGAATTTCATTCCCATTATCAAGTTTCTACCATAGGGAAAGGGTGCTCCTTTCTTTTTTTTTTTTAAATATATATATATTTTTTAATTGGGGAATTGGGGGAGGGGAACAGCGCTGGGGAATTGGGGGAAGGGGAACAGACAACTTGCTGTCCTTTTGTTCTTCAGTCTAGTTGTGGAGGATGTCGCTTCACCGGCCCATGTTGGTATTGTGATCATTGCACTCTTCCTGAGTGAGGCAGATCGGTCGCTGGCCTCTGGACTGCTGCTCACGGTGGCTCTTGGCAGCTCACACCGGCTGCCAGCCGCTCACATTGGCTGTCAGCCACACACAGTAGCTTATGGCAGCCCACTGCAGCAGGCGACTCACAGCAGCCCAGCTCCAGGTTGAGCTGTTGTTCACCATCTTAGCTGTAGAGGGCAGTGTCACTGGCCCTCATGTGGGATCCTAACCGGGGTCCTGCTGGTCAGAGCTGGTGTCCCAAGGCAGCTCTTAACCAACATGCCACCCGGTCAGCCCGGGTGCTCCTTTCTTGAATTGTCTTTGCTTCCTGGTTTTCTTCTGACCTCTCAGGATATTCATTCTATCACCTATTTGCTTCTTCCTGCTTTCCCATCTGACTTCTAAATGAAAGATTTGCTGAGAGTTCATTCATTGTCCTTACACTCAATACTATGACCCAAGGTGATCTCATTCATGCTGTTGAATTCCCAGGTTTATCCCTCTACCCCAGATTTCTTTTCTGACTGAAACGCCTATCATCTATCTATCTATCATCTATCATCTATCTAATCATTTATCTATCATCCATCTAATTTCCAACTAGATGTCACAAGATTGTGGTTAAATACAACACATCGAAAATTGTGTTCTTGATCTTTTCACTATAACCTCTCCCAATCTCTTCTCCTTCAGATTTTCCAGCTCAGAAAATGGCACCTCCACTGCTCAGTTGCTCAAATCGGAAATTTTCATCCTTGAAACCTCTCTCTTCTTCCCCTTTTACTCTATCACCAATTTACATTCCCCCCCTCCACTGGCCAACAGATTGTTTGTTTTAATTCTCTCACTATATGCAACTCAAGCGTTTCATTTTTGGGCAGGGTAAACTGTAAACTTCAGTAGACTGCAATACATAAAGATTTTGTCAAAGAGGTTTCCATTTAGTCTGTCAACTGTTTCTAGTTGTCTCAGTCGAGATAGCAGCATTTATAGAGCTGGCTGTGCTTGGACCATCTTTGTAAGCAAGTTTAGATCTGCAATGCACTTGGCAATTGTCTTTCTTTCTGTGCAGAGATGCTCTGCACCACGTGCTTCTCCACCCAATTTATCAGGTGCTCTTGTTCCTTTCGATGCATCACATTCTGCACAGAGATACGACAGTCCAGGCAATTCTTTACCTCCTTGTATACTCTATGCAGCCATTCCAGGTAAATAACCTCCAAGGACATAGCAAACTTACATGTTTACCTCGTGAATATTCCTTGAAGCCAACAGCTACTTTTTGTTTCCATTACCACAGCCTTAGTTTATGCCACTACCATCTACCGGGAAGCTTATGATAGTCTCCCCCATGCAATCATCCTTTTGCTTCAATTTCTGTAGCAAGTGATCATTGAAAACCACTGATTACATCATGCCACCTCTCTGCTTACAAAATGTCAACGCACCCCTGCTTCCCTCTTCCTCTTCAGCTTGCACCTTTGTCCCTTCTGTAAGTACAATTCAGCACCAATGCTGCCTTCCTCCTATGCATTCAGGGTTTCCTGCCTGAGATCCTCCACAGATTTTATTCTCTCTGCTTGGAATTATTTTCTCTTCTCTTCCCCATCTCTCCCAACTTCTACTAGTTCTTTAGTCTATTTTGAAATGTTAGATCCTCAGAAAGGCATTCTCTTAACTATGAAATCTGATTTAAGAATCCCTTGATATTCTTTTATGTAGCTTCCTAGTTATTTTTTTAGATCACTAATTTCAATTTCTAATTATAAAAGCATGTGTGTGATTATTTCCTCCAACATAGCTATTTTGTTTACTTTTCTGCCCAGCAACCAGAACAGTTCCTGGCATGTAGTAGACAGTATTTGTTCAGTGACAATGAATGAGCTCTGTTAGCTGAAGAGATTTTTATCATCTAAATTTCTTTTCTTTTTACTCTGTTCTACCCAAGGTACCCTTTTGATTATGACTTGTCTTCCCACATAGCTTGAATTAAGAGAGAATGAATTCAGATAAAATATATTTCTTAGTTTAAAAAATTGATGTTCACGGGCCAGCTGAATGGCTCAGTTGGTTAAGAGCTCGCTCAAGAGTGCGAGTTCTGAGCAACAGGGTCACTGGTTCGATTCCCGGCCCCAGCTGAGCTGCTGCTGAGCTACCAACAGGTGGCAGGATGGCTCAGCTAAAAGAAAAACAAACAAACAAACAAACAAAAAACCGTTAAAAATATAATAAAATAAAATTAAAAATTGATGTTCACAACACCCTTTCATGATAAGAACACACACAAAAAAAACCTAGGAATAGAAAGAAATTATCTCAACATAATAAAAGCCATATATTAAACACTCACTGTAAACATCATGCTAAATGGTAAAAGACTTGAAAGCTTTTCCTCTAAGATCAGGAACAAGGCAAGGATGCCCACTTTCACCACTTCTACTCAACACAGTATTGGAAGTTCTAGCCAAAGCAATTAGGTAAGGAAAATAAAAGACATCCAAATTGGAAAGAAAGAAGTATAATTATCTGTTTGTAGATTATACGATCTTATATGTAGAAAACCCTAAAGATTTTACACACAAAAAAACTGTTAGTACTAATAAATCAGTTGTGTTTCTATGCACTAACAATGAACAGTCTGAAAGGAAAATTACAAAAACCATTCTATTTACATATAGCATCAAATATACTTAGAAATTAACTTAACCAAAAAGGTAAAAGACTTGTACAATAAAAATTACAAAACATTGCTGAAAGGGATTAGAGACAAAAATAAACAGAAATGTATCCCATGTTCATAGAGTAGACGGACCAAAAAAAAAGTAGCATCCCATTTTAGTGAAATACATATAGTGAATTATGAAATAAATCACCCAGAGTAGCAAAGTTTTTAAAAGTTGGATGTCAGGAGGGAGGCTATTCTCTTTAATCATCCTCAATGATGCATTTTATAAGTTGTCTTCTTGACTTTATGTTATCTTCTTAATATTCCTTCTTCCAAATACAGAGGGTGCCAAAAACCATGTATACACATTTTAAGAAAGGAAAAAACTATTAAAATTGTAATACTCAATATATACCGATAACAAAAGATGAATACAAGTCACGTTTGACTTCTGCAATGACAATACATGCTCAAAGTGCTTACCATCAGCGTGTAGACACTTCTGATTATGGAAAATTACTGCTTGAGCATAGATAACATCTCCTAAAATGTGTATACATTTTTTGGCAGTCCCAGTATAAGCCTTTCAGCATATATAGCATTATGGATATTGAAAATATTTATAGTTGGAAATTGCTGCAGATGACATAAGCTACAAGAGAATATATACTGTTAAGTTTGTGAAGATCTGAATGAATATGTGGAAAACACTTTAGTGTAGTAAGAAAGCATATACTGCTATCTCCAGTTCAAAATACTTAAAGAGTTTTTAATGTTGTGTTCCTTGTATCATGCAGTGTAGAAAACAAATGTAAATAAAGTTCTGAGTACTGACTATTTTTCAGGGCCCAGAAATTAATGTTTATGTGAAACAACTACATAATAATAATGACTTACATTACAGAACTGGAATACATAAAATTAAACTTTAATGGGTTTACACGTGGAAAACCTGACACTGGTAAAAAAAAAATTTTTTTTTTTCTCTTGTGTAAGCAAAAAAAATTCCAATTATTCTTTAAACATTGCCTAAGCATTTTGGGAAAGACTATTTTTATTTCTCTTCATAGTATTTTCCTCTTTGAAACACATAGTTTTATTTGCATATTTTCCATGTTTTTTTCCTATATTAAGTAGCCATACTTGAAAAATCCATTACTACTTATTGGCAATGTAAATAATTTTGTGCTTTTCAATGACACCGATGTCATGTTCCAGTTGCTTCATTTCTCCTTCCAGTTTCTGCTTGCGCATCCTCTTTGGTATGGAGTCAATGAAGACTGAGAGAGACTGGAACTCTTTATGCACTTCTTCCCAGTTCTTTTTCAGCCCCTGCAAATGACAAAGAAAACTAAATATGAAAGCAAACTGTAAAAATAAAGGAAATGGTAAAGGAAACTGTAACAGTGAGAAAAATGTAAATAGGTAAAAAACAAACTGATGGAAATAACTTTGAAAATGGTATGTATTTATCAAGTACTTGGCCACAGCACCAAAAAATACGGTACAGAGGCCAAAGCCTGTCGTGATTGTCTGCTCAGTTCCCACTGGGAGTATTTATTTGCTCTGTTTCTAATGTTACTGTACTTGTTTTTACCATCAAATAGGCATAGGCTTAGCTATGAGTAGTATAAAAACTAAGTTCAAAGCAAATGCTTTGGTAAAAATGACAACTTAAAATTGATATCCCCAAGCAAAAAATATGTTTGAAAGGAAATTATTCCTTTAAAAATGTTAGGTCTCTTTTTTTCTTTAGAATTTTCTTTTTAAACCACTATCCCTAACTTCAACAGAGAAATCACATCAAAAAACTTGTTTCTGACTTGCATGGCCATATTTTCTTATGTCTGATGAAATGGAGTTGTACAAAATGCCAAAATTCAATTTAATAAGAGATGATCTTTTATGTCTCTTTAGTATATTAGAATTCTTCCTCCATATAGTCAAGGGATCTATACTTCCCATTAATGTAGTCTAGAAATGACTGAAATGTCATTAAATGTAACACACATGCTAATTCAATAATGTAGTTAATTTTTTATATTCTCAATAACCAACAAATTCAAAATTAGGGGTCTCTTAGGAGCAATAAAGGTTACTTCCATCTCTGCATAGTTACCATTTCTTATCACAGTACCCTAGAGGCCCCACTGTCAAAATGGTCTTAAACTACTAATTGAATTCATGCAATTAAAGTTTATAAATTAACACTTTCTTTCATTCACTATGAGTGCACAAATCATTTTATTTACACAAAACAAAATGTAAAATTGAAGTACAATGAAAATATTGCCTTGAAAATATGGCCCACGGCCATACATTTAGGTTTAAGAGAAGATGAGGAGACGTGTCTTATATAATAATGTCTTTATAATAAACCCTCATAGTACAAATTTAATCTTGTAGAAACTTTTCAGGGACAATAAAATTTCATTGACTTAGTTCCATGCTTAGGTAAAAATAATGTTAGGCAGGGGCATACTGTATAGAACAAGTTGGTTGACAAAAAAGGACAACAAATTGTGAATACTTGAGCAAGGTTATATTAAGGAAGGGGATAAGACAGAAGAAAAAGTATCCGTTTAAATTCTTAAGAGGGGGATAGATTAACACAGTTCTTAATAATCTATGAGATATATATTTTTTAAAAAGTCCTCAAAGGAATTCTGTTGATCCATCGTCTTTCACTGTGGAATGGGAAATACGTTTCCACAGAGCTCTACAGGGTTGCCTGCTGCAGAGAGGAAATCTATGTATTTATATACTTTCAAATATCAAAGATTTTTCATTGCTAGTTGGGTGATATTTCCACATTACTTGTGGTCACAGCAGCTACACTCCGTCTCTGTATTTCCTTTTAAAGGATACTTTGCTTTATCTTCCAGTATGTACAATAATGTGTGGATCAAAATCCACAGCTAGGGATGAAAACTAAATGTAACTAATATTTCAATATTATATTGAAATAGCCTTTTTGCTGTTTTTAAGACTTCTGTTATTTCATCTAAAAAAATCTTCTACCCATTGCAGCAATGGTGATTTTCCCTTATTTTTATTTCTTAATTGTTCTCACTTCTATTTTAATGCTGAAATAATATGAATTTTGGAAAAACTTCAAATGGGGAGAAGCAGTAATAAAAGGCTGCCTTCATTTAGTTTCATGCTCCTTTTGCACCCACCCCACCCCACCCTCATCCATTCTCCACCTTCTTGTCCTGCACTGTGACTAGGGGTGAGGTGGGAGTGGATGGGTTGGCAGTAGCGTTGATTCTTGTGGGCTGTGCCCCAGTTCCACCTCCTTGCTCTTTGTCCTTCAGCCTCTGCCTGAGTTCAGCTAAAAAGGCACCGGTGGGGAGAGAGAGCTTGGGGCACTTCTTCCCTCCCTCCCTTGACGTTATCTGACACTAGTTCTAGCTCCTTCATCTGTAACTACAACACTCGTCAGGTGGCCCATTGTCCACTTGACCTCGTCAGGTGGCTCCAGTTCTCACTAGGCTCTGTCGACCCTCGTTTCTTGCTCTGCCCTTAAAGCATCAGGTGGTGGTGGATTTTCACTAGCTTTTGTCCTGGGTTGCCTCAGTGCTCCTCGTTGGTTTCCTTTGCCCACCCTCACCTCTGGAAATAGTTCGTTCAAAACTCTCTTCAGAATCCCAGTTGAGTGTGCCTTCTATTTCCTGCCAGAGCCCTGACTGACGGAGCCTCCTTTGGCTATTTCCTAGGCATGTGTGTATCATGCAGTGGGAAAACACTGGCCTGGAAATTGGTTGATGTGAGTTTCAGTCCCTCTTGAGCTCCGTGATAAAGACTGCACTTGTTTTGCTCACTACAGTGTCCCCCAGGTTGGGTACAGTGCCTGGAACATAGATGTTCAATAAATGATACATGGGTGCATGAACAAATAAGCTTACTTAACATATTTGCATTTGATATCTTCATCTGTAAAATGAGAAGTTTTGGATCATTAGAAAGGCTGATCCCTTCCAGGTATAGGTGAGGTTGTTAGTTAACAAAGAATGAACAGAATGTGGCCTGCATGGGGACATACTATCATATTGTCATTGAACTATAAGCAACGCTTAGCCAGGGAGGAAAGTATGGTTCAGGGCTTCTCATAGTTAGTGGCTTTGTTACCACAGCAGCTATCCTATGTGGCTAATAAGGCATCCAGTGGGCCATCTGCTACTGTCACATCAAAGGGCATGCAAGGAAACTCTTGCGACAGGTCACGAAGCAGGGGGCAGCTTATCCAATATGGCCAAAAAGGTGCAGGAGAGAAGAGCCTGTTCCTTCTGAGGGAAGTTCTTTTTCTCTTTCCCTAGCTTTCAGCATCCTTTCGATATAAAAACCTGGCTTCCACAAAAGCATGTACTTTCTAAAAATGGTAGAATCCAAATGAGAGAAAGTGAGCCCGCACAAATGGGCCAAAGACCAGTGCTCTTCCGAAAAGGAAGACATGGAAGTCCCACCTCCATTTCTGCCAGCCTCCTGCCAGCCTGTCTTCCTTTCTTCTTTCCAGCACATATTAGACACCTATGTTTATATTGGGCAGTGGGTTAGGCACTGGGGAGACGGCTGTCAGCAGAGGCACAGCCTCTGTCCTTAGGCTACTCCTGCTGCCTCGGACCCCCTTTAACGCTGCAGTTTAAAGTCCAGCTAAAGACCCACCTCTATCCTTTAAAGGATGTTCATGCCTTCGAACCTTATAAAACTCGCGATCTGTACAGACACACGGTCATATCTACATAGGTACATATTTACATATCACCTCTCATCAATGAAATTGCAACATTCTTTACAGCGGAAACATTATCTTATGTCCTTCTGAATATGCTCAGAGTTCAGTACAATACTCTATGAGAGACAGACATTTAATAAATGTTTATTGACAATTAAGGCATTGATAAAATGTTAAGAATTTATACCAGCATATGAATCCATTTTTCAACAGAAACCAATGCAGTAGAGAGTTTTTTCTATTTTTAAAAGGTCATTACAAATGGCTCTGTAGAAAACTTCCAAAATAACAAAACAAAGAACAAAATACTGTTTTTACTTCTATAAGAGATAGCATGACTATAGAAGAGTACGAGTAGGTTGGTAATAAATATTCTCTGAAGATGATAATGGAGCAACCTTGCTCACAACACCCCCCACACACCAATATTTTAGAACGCTTCACAAAAAAGTCTTGCATTAAACACTCCAAGGTAAATATGGCTTTAAGTCAATTTTATTCAAAATAAGGAAAAATATATGTGAAACCTAACACTTGATTATTTTAAAATTTGAACATTTGGCTTACAGGAAAGTTTTAAAAAAAATTGGGCTAAGGGCAGTTTCAATTATTCTAGAGCTCCATCTAGTGAAAAAAATATCTAATTTATAGA
>NW_017731874.1:1268504-1270491 GCF_001890085.2 Hipposideros armiger
AAAAAAAACCCCACAAAAAACGACATTGCCCTTAAAAGGACTTACTATCTCACTTACCGATAAGAGGTTATTTAAAATTTACCTCTGATAAACGGAAAGTAAGTTGAATAAGTCCTTTATGAGCCTTGATTGCTTAGCCAGCAACACCAAGAGGGACAATAAGTGCCCAATGTTTGCATGGCTTGGTAAACAAGCACAGGTAGATTAACTTAATATTTTTCTGTCTCTGTAATGGATTTTTTTTTTGTTCAATTTTCTGTTCAAGGCAGAAAATGTATTGAAGTGGACAACCTAGACAGAAGGCATCCAGAAAGAAGGGCACTCTGTGGCAGTTGGTGGTGTGGCCGTCAAAGGAGAAGGAGTTTTACAGGAGAGTAGAGAAAGAATGGACCGGAAGTAGCTGTAAAGCACCAGGAAAGTGAAATTTCTGCTTTTCCAAACCCTATGGGACAAGGGCTATGAGCAGCCTCCAGGGGCCACAGAAGGAGGAAGTTATCTGGAGAAGCCTGAAATAACTGTCAGCATATGCTGCCAATTTATAGACTCCTGCTCAAATTTTCCAAAGTGTTTTAGTCTATGGAGCGGAGAGGTTCTCAGGGAATATGTGGTGTTCTCTGACAATGGCCGTGAGGTTCCTGTTTTGATTTTGAACAGGCACGGATTTCTCATGGTAGATCACTGGACTACCTCAACACAATGCCCTCATACAACACTATTGCAATTTCTTTTCTTCTTTTTTCTCTGTCTTCCTTTCTTCCTTCTTTCCTTCCTTTCTTTTTTGCCACACCTTATTATTATGTACAATATTATTTTTCCTCAGGATTTTGCATTCATATTTTATTTTTAAGCATTTTTATGACCTGTAAGTATACAAAGTGAAATAGGTTTTGTATATTGTATTTTTAGTAAGCTTTTTTAATTTTAAAGATCTTCTATTAAAAAAACTAAATCTAAGCGTCTATAATTTTCACCAATGAAATTATGTGCCTATCTGACAAGCACCTTTTCAAATAGACAAAAAGGTCCCCAAAAGACTAGATAGATTATTGTATAGCACTTTCAAAGTCTGTTTTACTCCAAACTAAAAACAAATGAATATACTCAAGTTGAACTAGTAATGTGAATTCGATATACTGCACTGATAGGACGGATGGCTCTAACGTTGCTTTCCTCTTCATTTCTCTCATTCTGCTACCAAGACACTGAAAATGAATGACTAAATCTTATTAGGATCTTGTAAAAGGCTATTCCTTCTAGATTTATACTAATGATTGTAGTTTTAGTGACATGTCCACCTCACCTAAAACTAATGTCTTTTAGAGAATGTTTGTTATAATTATAAAATATATTAATAATTGAAATTAAGGGGGAAATGTATAGTTTTCCTCTACTGAACTATACGGTATTCATTCCAAATTCTCTTTAATTTCATCACATTCGATTTGGACCAAACACAAATTTCAGAGGAATGAGATCATTTGTCTAGTTAGAGCACTATTAATGATAATATAGACAATCATTATGAACATCATATTTAAATTATTTGAATTTCAGGCCTATCACATTAATATATCATAAGGCTACCTTTTTATTGATGTACTTTGGAATTAGTCCTGAAGTTTCAAGATCATGCTTGTCTCCAGTCCTTTTGTCAACATAAATTGGTTTAGGCTTTTTAGCCACTCCCATAATGACATCGGCTGCATTTGTATTGATAAAATTTTTTTCACTCTGTATTCCCATGACTGGATGATCAGTTCTCAGTGGCACAGGAGGCTTTTTGGGCTCATTCCGATCAAATATTTTTTCTGTTAAACATAACATTACCTTGTTAGTATTCAACTATAAACATTGCTACTCAGTGCTATTTATAACATCCAGGTATTTTACCACTAGTATATTGGAGTTTTATTAATAATATATTCAAATATTTAAGGTAAAAAAATCAGTAATCATAAATGAAAAAATTAAGTGCAACATAATCAAT
>NW_017731874.1:1271115-1271239 GCF_001890085.2 Hipposideros armiger
GCTTACCTGTAGAATGGCCTCCCTTTCTTCATCAGATAGCCTTTTCATAGCTGCTTTCCTGAGGTTTTCCTGGACATAGTTATCATATTCTTCCTGGGCTTTCTTTACTTCCTCGTTTCGCTTG
>NW_017731874.1:1272230-1272921 GCF_001890085.2 Hipposideros armiger
CCTAACCCCCAGTACCTCAGAATGTGACTGTATTTGAATACATGACCTTTAAAGAGATACTTAAGTTAAAATGAGGTCATTAGAGTGGGCCTTAATCCACGATGACCGACATTCTTATAAGAGGAGGAAATATGGACACAGACACAAACAGAGGGAAGACCATGTGAAGAGATAAGGAAAAGACTGGCATCTACATGCCAAGAAGAGAGGCCTCAGAATAGACCAACTCTGACAACACCTTGATCTTGGACTCTAGCCCTCAGAATTGTGACAAAATAAATTTCTGTTTAAGTTAGCCTGTCTGTGATACTTTGTTATGACAGCCCTAGCAAACCAACACACCTCTGATATTAGTTCTACACCTTCAGGAACATTATAAAAGAGTTTTGAATATTCATTAATTCATAAAATTTATTTTTGTTGAGCAATTACTATGTCCCCATGTAATGCTCTAGGAACTAACTGCATATACAGCAGTGAAAAGAGACAAAGTCCTTGTTCTCATGAAGTTTACATTATAGTGAGGGAAGAAAAAATAAAATTTAATATGTAGGATATAATGTATATATTTGGTTGAACTATATGTGTAATTGTTTACTGTTTTTGACCTACAAAAATTGTATCTTCTTTCTGTTTAACATATTGTTGAGATGTCATGAACATTGTTAGAAATTGAATTATGGAGTTCTAT
>NW_017731874.1:1274536-1275462 GCF_001890085.2 Hipposideros armiger
ATGCTATCACAATATTATTCACTAAATTCAATATGCTGTACATTACACCCCCGTGACTTATTTGCTTTTATCTTGAGATTTGAGCCTCTATTCCCCTTTACCTTTCCCCACATTCTTTAACTTTTCAATTACTGTTGACATTCAATATTATTTTATATTAATTTCAGGTGTACAGCAGAGTGGTTAGACATTTTGCATAATTTAAGAAATGATCCCCCTGACTAGTCTAGTACTCACCTGGCACTATACATAGTTATTACCATACTATTAACTATATTCCCTATGTTGTTGGTTTTTTTTTTACAGCCCCATGACTATTTTGTAACTTTCAGTTTCTAAATTCTACTCCCTTCACCATTTACACATTGCCCCCCAACCCCCTCCCATCTATCACCTCAACAAATCTAGTACCTATCTGACACTATACATAGTTACTACATTATTGACTATATTCCTTATGAAATATACTACATCCCCATGATTACTGTGTAACAACCAATTTGTACTTCTTAATCCCTTCCCTTTTTTTCACCTGCACCTACAACCCCCCTCCCATATGCGAACCATCAAAATGTTCTCTGTGTCTATGAGTTTGTTTTGTTGATTTTGATCTTTAGGTTCCACATATAAGTGAAATCTCATTGCATCTGTCTTCTCTGTCTGACACTCCACTCAGCACAATACCCTCCAGGTCCATCCGTGCCACCGCAGATGACAAGAACCCATTCTCTTCCATGGCCGAGCAATATTCCATTGTATATATGTACCACCTCCTCTTTATCCATTCTTCCATCAACAGATGCCCAGGCTCTCTCCACATTTCAGCCATTGCAAACAGTGCTGCAATGGCCATATGGATGTATGTGTCCCCTCAAAGTAGTGTTTGGGTTTCTTCAGAAAAATACCCAGAAGTGGGATTACTGGGT
>NW_017731874.1:1278011-1282587 GCF_001890085.2 Hipposideros armiger
CTCATATATCTCCGACACCCCCTGAGTTACTATCCCTTTGCTGGAGCCCAAGGTGAGTGTCTGGAAGTGAAACAGTCTATGTGCAGGTCCTTTAAGAGGACTCCTAAGTTTTCCACTACCTTCCATCCCACCCAGGTGATAGGAATCGCTAGTGTTTTTCACACTCAAATGTTGTAGGGGCTCCTCTTCCCAGCACCAGTACTCTGGGCTGGGGAGGGCCAGTGAGGCTGGGAGTCCCTTGCTACTCTGGGATAATCCTCTGTGGCTGAGATATCCCTCCTGGTTCTCATGGAGGTTTGGGGTTGGCCAGTTCCATGTCTGTACCCCTCCTACAAATCTCAATGTGGCTTCTTCTTTATAGTTTTAGTTATAAAACTGCTGTTCAGCCAGGCTTCAGATGGTTCTCCAGGTTGATTGTTCTGCAATTTAGTTATAATTTTAATTTGTTCACAGAAGGAAGCAGGCATAGTGTTTATCTACTCTGCCATCTTGGATTTTTGTCTATTTCTTTTTTTAGTTCCATCAGTTTTTGCTTCATCTATTTTGACACTGTTAGTAGGTGCATAGCATCTAGGATTATCATATCTTCTTGAAAAACAGATCATTTTAAAATAATGCTTTTTATCCTTGTAAAAATTTTGTGTTCTAAAATCTCCCCTTACTGATATCAATATAACCACTTCAGCATTCCTTTTAATTTGTGGTGACACAGTATTTTTCCATTCTTCAACTTTTTACTTATTTGTGTCTTTATTTTTAAACGAGTTTTCTTATAGAGAGCATAGAATTTTTATCCTTTGTAACAACTTTTACTTGGTGTGTTTAAACCATTCACATTCAACATGATTTTAACAATTTGTTCATGTTTAAATTTTCCATCTTGCTATTTGTTTTCTACATACCCCATTGTTCATTCTTCCTTTTTTTTTTATCATACGACTGCCTTATTTTTTGTTTTTGTTTTATTTTGCAGAAGTTCTAAGACTTACAATATACATGTTTAACTTATCATATCCTATGTTCAAATAAATATTATACCACTTCACGTATGGTATAAGAAACTTACAAAAGAACACTTGCATTTACCCCTCCCCCAATCTTGGTCCTAACATTATATTTTACTTCTCTATGTGTTCTAAAACCCATAATTCATTGTGATTACCTCCCCAATCATCTTTTAAAGAGATTTAAAAAGAAAAATAATCTTTAATATTTACACATATATTTATCATTTTCAGTGTTATTTTATTGTGTAAATCCACATTTGCAATCGTATCCTTTCTTGTGCATTAATAACTTTTTAATTTCTGACTTCCATTGTTTCTGATGAGATATTTGTTGTCCTTCTTTCTTCCTCTGTATGGAATAGGTTTTTTTCCCTCCTTTAGTATGGCGGTTCCTCCTCCTCCCACTCCTCCTCTCCCTCCTTTTCTGGCTTCATTGTGATTCTTGGATTTAGGGATTTCATCAAATTTGTCAAAAATTATTCAAATATTTCCTCTGTTTACCCACCTCTCTCCTCTCCTTCTGGGATTCTAATTACACTTATGTTAGGCTGCTTGATGTTCTTCACAGACCACTAATTCTGTTTTCCGTTTCAATTTTTTTTCTCTGTTTCATGTTGTATTATTTTATTACTATGTCTTCAAATTCAACACTACTTTCTTCAGTGTCTTAGCTGCTGTTAATCCCATCCAGTATCCTATTTTCATTTTAGACATGGTACTCTTTATGTCTATAAATTAGATTTAGATCATCTTTTTTTTTTTAATCCTTCCATTTCTCTTTGTATTTTTGCTCTTGGTTTCCTCCTCTATGTTTTTGAACTCATGGAGAACATTTGAAAATTGTGGTTTTAATTCCTTGTCTACCAATTCTCTCATTGATGTCAATTCTTTGTCTGTTTCTATCGACTGATTTTTCTCTTGGTTGTGCACTATATTTTGGGGTCCAGGAGAGCTTTTAGTGTAGTTCAAATTCAGCTCTACTACTGAGGCAATATACTTCTGAGTGCACTGCTCAATGCACTGTCTTAGGAGGTGTTTCCACTCTGGCTGGTGGGAACATGAACTGTCTGGCTCTGCTGCCTTCTGCTGGTTATGTCCCTGGCCTCATCACACATATATACTGTCAACCAAAGACTTCAGGGAAATCTTCATGCATCTTTCTTTCTCTCTGTCTCTTTCTCTCTCTCTCTCTCTGTAGTTCTCACTAATTTGGTACTCTGTGCTGTGAATTCTACATGCTTTGACCTCCCCAAGGCCTAAACTCTGTCTCCTTAACTCAGAGAAACTACTAGATTTTTTAAAAATTCCTTTTCCCTGGGCTTTGGCCTGTAAATTCTCTCCAAGGAGTATGTTGGGGGTAACTGTGAGCTTGTTTCCCTCCTCCTAAGAATGACTGCTCTGCGCTGCCTATTGTCCAGTGTCTGAAAACCATTGTTTTATTTTTTTTTCTGGTGTTTTAGTTGTTTAAAGTGAGAGGGTAAATTCCATCCTTGATTAGAAGCAGAAGTTCAGCTAAACCACTTGTAACAACTTGTATTCTCTTCTTACTTATGTGGATAAGTTTGTTTGAAGAAACATTACGTTGTTTTGTGCTTTTAGGGGCCTGTCTTCAATCTTGAACTCAATATCTAGGAATTAATTATGGTCAAAATTGAATGAGTTCATTAGATACCTTCAGGAAATAAGGTTCAATACAATCCTGCATCTTAAAATTCCCATGGAAGTTGGAATTGGCAAATATGATCTCAATTAATAAAATACTCCTTTGTGGTGAAAAAGATGTGCATATACTCTCACCTCTTTTTAATTTGCAATCTTGTGATTCAACACATTATTTTGTGCGCTCAAAGCTTACCCTTCTGTTATAGAAAACAAGGTATTCTATTCTATATGAATTCTTATTTTTCCAAATTACAAAAATAAATGAAACTCATATGTTATATGTCAGTTATATCTCAATTTTTAAAAATGAATAAAAATCTAGGTTCTCTCCATCTCCTCAATCCATTTTCCAGAATAAATTTTATTTTCTGTAGTTCTATTTATGTATGAATTGTAACTCAATTTTTGAAACTTAATATAATGTGATATCTTTCTGTATTAGTATATGTAAAGCTTACACTTTTTCTGGATGGTCTGGTTTTATTATAAATATCTAGAAAATGACTACTAGATAACTGGCAATACTTTCTACTTTTTATTAGATGTCAGCTATAGATTAATTATTCTAAAACTAAAATTGTCATCTTCAATAAACATACCATACTTGTATTTATTTTATTGCCAATAATCACCAATAGTAAGTCATACCAATTCTCTAGATATACACTTTTACAACAGTTTATCTTAAATATCACATAGAAAAATACTGACTAAAAGTTGATACAGTTTAATACTGCTTGATTGGGATTTCTTCCCCACTAAATGGTTACACAATCATCTGATTAACTTCTTTTCCTTCTTCTCCCCTCCCCCCTACCCCTCCTCCTTCTTCTTTTTTTTTAAATTTCGGGTCAATATTATTGTAGTGTTTCTCTATTATGTAGAACTTCTCCAGAGTCTTCAATCCAGCCACATGGCTATATTAAGCAATTTAATTTCCACAGATGGATGCTAATTCACTACCAGCTTGGCTAGTTGTCAAAGCTATGCTCTGGACTTAATTGACAATATATGTATGTGTCATTGAGTATAATTCTGATCTTACTGCTGCTCAATACCTACAGCAAGCTGCTGAGATAAATAATAAACATTGTAGAAATATCAAAAAGATATGTAGTTAATGCATTCATTTAGATCTGTGCTGGACAATACTGAGTTATTAACCACATATGGATATTGAGCACTTGAAATGTGGCTAGTGCTAAAATGCTGAAATCACAGTATTTTTGGATATATTGGGTTAAATAAAATATATCATTAAAATTAATTTTACATGGTTTTTTTTTCTACCTTTTAAAAGAGGCTATTAGAAAATTAAAAATTACCTATGTGGTTCACATTCTACTGGACAGTCCTACCTAAAGATCAGAAAAATCAACCCTTGAATTAAACAATATAGTCACATAGTTGCATATCCAGACCATATCATACCCATGCCTCCAAAACTGCTTTCATTGTTATGTTTTCGCATGAGGCCATTGGTCTATAATACAGCAACATTAGACCTATGGAACTCAGTGTATTTAATTTGAAAGTGCAACTGAAATCTTTATTCATACATTATACACATTGTCTTTCCTTTCTATGAACCATGAAGGAAGTGTATTTCTGGTTCCACACCGAGAATACTTGTGCTGCTTAGCCACTGCTTTGCTTCTGTCTTATGGAAAAAGAAACTTAAGAGTATAAGTGATCTTTAGAAGATCATGAGAACAATCTTTTCTTTATGGGTTTCCCACTTTCTAATTAGCGTTGAGTCTCAGACTTCAAGCAAATATACAGGATTTTAAAGCATATATTTCATGTACAAGAAATTTCATGCTCATTTGTGGCACTACCTTACTTTTCTATCATTTTTTATTTTCTTTGATATCCTTATTTTTAAAAATTGTATTGCATTATAATGT
>NW_017731874.1:1282768-1288990 GCF_001890085.2 Hipposideros armiger
AAAATGTGTATAAATTTTTTGGCACTCTCTGTACATGTGTATACACACACACACACACACACACACACACACACACACACACATGCTATTGAGGCAAAAGGTGCTCGTTAGGTTTGTTTTAATTATTTACTCAGGTTAAAAGGCAGTATTCAGGGGCCAGCTGAGTGGCTCAGTTGGTTAAGAGCGTGAGCTCTGAGCAACAGGGCTGCCAGTTCGATTCCCACATGGGCCCTGAGCTGAGCTCCCGCTGAGCCGCCAACAGGTGACACAATGGCTCAGCTGATGAGAGTACTTGCTCCCAATAACAAGGTTGCCAGTTCGACTCCAGCATGGGATGTTAAGCTGTGCCCTGCCCCACCCCCCCAAACTAAGATTGAACACAGCACCTTGAGCTGAGCAGCCGTGAGCTGCCTACAGGCAGCCGGATGGCGACTGGACTTAGAGCTGAGCTAGCTGCGCCCTCTACAACTAAGATTGAAGGACAACAACTTGGCTGTTCCCCTTCCCCAATTCCCCAACACTGTTCCCCTCCCCTAATTCCCCAATAAAATCTTTAAAAAACAAAAAATAGGCAGTACTCAAACTGGTTAAAATGATATGCTTTAGTGTCAGACATATCTCAGTCTTAACTCTTGTTCATGCTAGCTACCTCACTATTTTGGGCCTGAGTTTCCACAAAACTGGGGTTATACTACTCATTTCATAGGGTTCTTTGTGAGAATTAAATAAAATAATGATTGTGTAAAACATAGACCAGTACCTTGAAAATTGTAAATGTTAATACATTGAACATATTATCATTATTTTTATTAGTAATATTCTTATTGTTGATATTATTACTGGATATTCATCTTGCCTAAATAAGAAAAAACTGTTTGACCCTTTACTTGATTTTACCTCTATCCTAGCAGAAACTTTTTATTCTCTAAAAAGTCAAGTCATGCTGTATTATAAGAGATAGGCATAGATAAGTAGACTGATATACTTTCCTGACCTGTAATAAACAGATTCTCATACTATGATATATATGAGTATGCAGAGTATGCTTAAAATATTGAACCTTGTTCTGGAATGGAATAAGCTTCTAAAAAATGAGTCTAACACTCACAAAACTTCACTTATCCACAAACTTTCCCGGCAACTGATTTCAAGAAATATTTTTGGCATGTTTTCTTCTCAATGTTTTTATGTACATGTAAAATGCCAGAAAAATGTGCTAATATACCACGTTATATATAATCTATAGAAATCTGAATGAGACGCAATAACCCACAATGAACAAACATTAAGTCACTAAATGCACAGAAACTACAATTCTCTTTGCTGACAAGAATCCTGTTTGTGAGCGCCCTTACCCTCATCCACATGTCTGAAGTGAATAAGCACCTTTTTGAATTAACCCTTTCATCACTAGGTTCCCAGGCCATCAATTCTTCCACATTCTTTAAGCAATTCTATTAATTATAGCACATCTTCAGAGCTGTGTGCTTGCTTTTCCTGGTGATTTAAAATCTTCTATATGTACTATAAGGTTTAGGTCAAGAATCAGTAATATAAGCAAGAGAAGTGCACTTGGGTAAAAATAACAGAAGAGATGAAAAGAAGTGTTATTATTGTGCTAGTCAACAGAGGCTGGACAGCCAGGTGAAAAATCTGAATAATAACTTCTGACACTAATCATAAAACTGTCCAAAACCATATATTGCAGCAATGGGAATTTTAGCATAAAATTTTATTATTCTAAAAACAAAGATGTTGGAATACTCTTTACTTTCTATGAATACAAGTTCATTTAAAAGGACTACTGGTTTCCCTGACTGAATTATTGGCTCTGATTATTCAACAAAGTAGATAAGAAGCTCAGGAGAAAATGACTATGTCATCTAAGATTTCATAATAGTCAAGATTGCTTAGCAAAGTCAGATATATAACCAGACTTTAAACAAGGAGATGTCACACATTATCAGAAAATATCGACATAACAGTGAGGAAGTTGAATAAAATGGAAGGTAGTCCAAGAAGAATGAGAAGCTCTGAAAATGAAATGCTGACTACATGTCACAATTATCCCAGTGAAAACCAGAAAGGCATTTAAAAAGGAACAACTACTAGGTACTTATAACATTCAATATTCCCATTTTCAAAAAGCGTGCATCCAGAAACTCCACATTGGCAAGTCTGATGTCAGTGTTGGGGAACATCTAAAAATTTACAGAGAAGCAATGATTGCATGAGCCATTTGAAGTTTCAGGTTACTAAAACAAACATCATTTAAAAAAATAAGATTATTAGAGTCATAAATCAGGCAAATACCTTAGACATAATAATATGTACCTTGGTGTTAGTAAAGCCTCTTATTAAATTCTTACTGATAAGGTAGAGAAATATGAACTGATTAATGAACGTATTTGGATGACTGATTGAACCCAAAAAACCATTATTGCTGTCAGCCTAGAAAGAAGTGTCTAGTAGCGTACCAAAGTGCAAAGTATTTGCCTTGTTCAATGATGGATGGAGATATAAACGACATACTTATTAGATTTGCAAATGGCACACAGCTGGGATGGTTAAGAGAGTGTATGAAAAATTCAAAATTCAAAATTATCTCCATAGATTAATGATGAGCTACACAATTATAAAATGGGAGGGACCAAACTTAATCATAATTTATGTGGGAATTTCAATGTGGTACAATGGTTGGACATGACTGTCAAAATGCTCATAATGCATCAATAAAAGTATTGTGTATCAAGAAGTTAATGGTTCTATGGGCTGTTCAGAACATATCTGGAACATTGCCTTAAACAAAAGGGAAAGAGAGAATGATTGGAGATATTAATAAGTGGCGCCATCAATAGAAGGGTGACAAATTTGATGAAGACCTTGGAAATCATCTCATGTATCATGAATAACTGAAAATTTGAAAACTGATTCATGGCTTCCCATTGACTTATATCTTAAGACCCAGATCATAGTTCAATTGCAAAAGGTTGCTCATCACTCCACTTTGCTTACATGTATCTATTTGGTTACATATACTTATCTCATTTAGTATCTGCATTTCTCACTAGGGTTTTCAATAATATATGGTTTTATTGTAAATCAATGATTTAATATTTGTTTCAGTTCCCCAAGGATACTATAACCTCTGAGGTATGGGAGATCACAGTGCAGTCAATTGTTGATTTCCCCAAAGAATCCATCTCTTTATGAAAGCTGGGCAATCACCTTGCCAGTCTTGCAAAGAGCTGCAGTGAGCTTTCTTGAAGCTGAGTTTATAACTCGGTGATGCAAATAAGCCTCATAGCTCAATACATTTCTTATAATTAATTCTAACTATTATTAATAAGGAGACTGGGTCAGGGCAAGTTTACATTAGTGTGGTGAGAAAGAATTGGTTAAATGTTTTATTATGCTCTGTTTTTACAAAGTAGTGATTTGCATGGATGACATGCGAACTTTTTAATCTTGTCAAATTAAAAACACCTCATGCTTGTTGCTGATGGGGTAGGCTGACATTACCCTAACAGAGAGTTCTGTGGCACCACATGTGGATGCCTTCTATTCCGTTCACCATAAATTTCTTTTTCCTACTCATTACTTCAGAGTATCCCAAGGAGTTTGTGCTGTCACTCCAACATTCCCCAAGAATATTCCCCAAGGGCAATATTATACACATAATACGAGTTCAGTTAACGCTTGTCAAATCACCTAGATGCATAGTAAAGCTTTTTTAATTGACCAGTGAACAGAACACCTATTTAATAAAATATCTTACCATTCAAGTTCAGTACTCTACAGAAAATACAATCTACAGAAAATACTCTACAGGGTTACAAAGAGGAAGAGCTTTATATTCTACAAGATACAGGAATTTTGGACTAAAATCCATTCAGCAATAGTTAATTTGAACACGCCTCATAAAATCTATAACTGTATCATATCTTACTTTGCATTTTCCTTTCCAATTTCTACTAGATTTAGAAGCTAATGTAAAACAATGTATCTACTGCTCTGGTTAAAACAAATATACTCAGGCTTGAAATGGAAGGATTTGCTCACTTGTTGAAGATGTTCTGCACCCCCAGTAATTATTAGTAACAATAATTGATCATTAGATCTGAAAGGGGCTTTAATGATTATCTAGTTCATTTAATTTGTTTTATAGATCAGAAAACAAATGAAAATTTATTCATGTTCCCAAAACCTATTAGTTGCAGTGCCTGTTTTTGTTTTGTTTTGTTGCCCAGTGCTCTTTTCAATGTGATTTTAACATGAATCAGGAAAAAGGAGAAAGGTAAAAGACAGCAAAGTCCTAGGAGAAATGAGACCTTCTCCACTAGTTACCTTCTTTTCTCCCCATAGATTTAAATAAGTTCTAAGTCCCTATAAAGCAGGGTAACTGGAATGTTTATTTTGTGGTGACTTTGAAATTTGGTAAATTTAGGAGGTCCTAACACCTATTTAAAAATTTTAACTCAATGACATATTTTTGGTTCTCTATCCATCCACTCTTCCTTCCATCCAACTATTAGACCTGAACAAGAAACTATCTAGTCTATTTTGTTTCACTGATCAAAAAACTGAGGCTCAGAAACAAACACATTTATATTTGACAATAATCTTGGGGGGGGGGTAAGTATTATCCTTTCAGAAAGGGAATAGTATACTCAGAAGTAAAACAATGAACACTTGAAACCAAATATCAAGTATCCTAACACAGATAATAAAATTGTGATTTTCTGTTTGCAACAAGAAATTTTACGCTATGTTGTATAACAACAACATTATGTACGAACAATTAGATAAATTATAATCAATTACATACGGATTACAGGAGACCAACAAAAAATGGCCCTCTCACAGCACTGGATCGCCCTGTGAATTGTGAGATGCTAAACACCTAGATTTTGCAACCTCTCCTTTAAGAAGTTTCCATCCAAGGCTACTTGATCGAAACAAAAGTATTTTTTATTTCTTTTTAAAAGTCATATGATCCTTAGTTAATCCTGAAATGGAACAGTTATTCCCCATTCTTGTTTCAAGCGATAATTTGGCTTACCCACATACCTAGGATGCTGGGGAGGCTCCTTCCAGTCCCTGGGTATGAGATTATAAATGCTCTCAGAAAAGCCTGTTGGATCCATGGCCATCAAATGACTCCTCAAAATACTCAACTTTTTCTCACCATACCAATATCTCCGTCTCTTTCTTCACTGCTTCCCCGTTCCTTCCCTACTTTCTTGCGTTCTCAAGGAACTAAGATTTTTCTTTCACATAAGTCCCCTTTGACCTCTTCTTAGCGGTCCTCTCTTGGGAAGATTCCTCTCCGGGTTGCTTAGCGTTGTTGACGGCGCGGTTGCCGTGGAAACAGTTACTCGGCGACGGGGAAGTGGCCAGCAACCCCGCAAACTAGGTGTCCTCTCTTCCCTGCAGCTCCATCTTCCGCCTGAAAAGTTCAATAGGGAGACCGCTGTTTACATGTGCCTTTGGGAGTAATGGGGTGAAAAATGGGGTCCGCGTAAAAATGCTGCTGTTTTCTCTCTCTGTATATTTGAAGAGAAAGAAAAACTACTACGAACACAAGAGAAGCGCAGCGTGCGCGCACGCGTTACACACTAAGGCTCTTGTGCGCAGGCCCCAATCCTGGCGGGGGCGGGGCGAGCTGACGCACGAAAATCGTCAAGAGCCGGACGAAGGAGGGGAGGAGCCCGAGGAGCCGAGCAGGTGGAGCTCCGGACTAGGGTTACGTGCCCGTTGCGGGGCTGCTAGGGGCGTGGGTGTGGCTCGCGGCCGCGAAGGTCCGCACCAGCCCGCACCAGCCCGCAGCGGCGCAGGCGCAAAGGCCGCAGCCTGTGGATGGGGCGGGCCTAGCGTGGGTTCCGGCCTGGGCAGTGGGCGGCGAGCTGGGGCGAGCGCCATAGGTGCGGGGCTCGATCCCGAGGCGACACTGGCTGCTCCTGGACACCCTCTCATTTCTTTTCCTTTCCCTCCCTCGTCTTCTCACTGTGATTTTCTTGGTGAGTTATTTGAGGAGCAAGAAAGGGAGACAATAGAAACCAGTGCGTCCCCATCTCATGCCTTTGCCGTCTTCGTGCCTTCCCCTTTCCGCTACTCGGTTGTCATCTCAGCTCTGCGCTCATTTCCCGGTTGCTGTGTCCGAGGCTGCCCGGAGCTCGCTGTGCGCCCACGTCCCGCTGTTCTCCCCGTCCACCTGTCGCT
>NW_017731874.1:1290190-1294158 GCF_001890085.2 Hipposideros armiger
AAAAAATACTAGACAATTTAAGATCTCACTATAGTATATTTAGTTTACAGTTATGAAGTCAACTCATTTGGAAAGGAACTTTTTTCCTTAGGTACTTGGTCTTAATTCTGTTTGTCTTTTGAAAGCATGTTTATAAAGAATAAGTTTCTAATTTTTATAATTCACCCAGACTGGCAATATTCAATGAAATGCCTGTGTCTAGTATGTCCACAGGGAATTAATATTAATATAACATCGAAGGTCATGAACTTTTTCTGTAAAGGGGTAGGTAGATAATAAATATTTTAGGCCTTTGCACGCCGCATGGTTTCTGTTGCAGCTACTCAGCTCTACCATTGTAGCTCAAAAGCAGCCAAAAACAATACTAAAAAAAATGAACAAATGGATGAGTAAAGTGTTTTTGTGAAACTTAATTTACAAAAGGGTAGTGGGCTATATTGGGCCTGCGGCTTGTAGTTTGCACAGACCCCCTGCTGTAAATGGTTATACATACTAATGATTATTTTTATCTACTTCGAGAAATAAAATGAAAGTAGGTGGGAATACAAATAAGACAATTGAGAGGAAAATAAACCCTTTATAGAGCCAGATACACTTTACAATATTTTTCCAAGTTATAGAATTGAAAAGTGTAATTAAAAAGAATTAAATACTCAAGACCATTAAGAGGATATCTAACTGCAAAAGGAAACAACAGGAAATGCTTAGTCAACTTGACACAAGCAAAGATGAGTGGTGAACTTGTAAAATTATGCTTTTGATTATAAGATCCCTGTGATTACAACATGGGAGTAGAGTGTGTGGTCCTTCCACTCTCCACTTCCAAGGAAGCAGGAGCTGACTGACTGAAGCACTTGAGAGGATTTATGTTCAGTAGTCAGAAGCAGCAGAGTTTTACCTCCTCTGCTTATTTTGTCCTACTATATTTGTATTTTTTCTTATTAACATATTTTGCTGTGTATAATGTGTACCTTTTTGCCCAAGTTTGTGAGGGAAAAATAAGGATGCGCATTATACATGGGTAGTACTAATTCTGTATCTATATACATGTTTTGAATTCTTTTATTTATGCTTTTGAGTTAAAAGTATAACGCTACAAATCAGTAATGATATCCACATGCAAAATAATACCCTGGAATACGATAATCGGTTTTATTGAGTTTACAATGAACTTGCAAGGATGAAGAGTTCTTGGCCTTCTATGATGCATAAATATCGTAAATTTGTTACCAGTACATAACATTTCTTTTACCTTGTATCTGTTCTTGTGTTTCATAATTATTTGTTACATAAAATTTCTTGTACCATAATATGTTAACAAATAAATGCTAAAATTCCTTTATAATACAAAAAACAAGTATCTAAATGTAAACAAAAATTTGAATTAAAAAAATTAAAATGAAAGGATTTTTCCCTGAAAGTTTGAGCCAAAAACATGGGTGCACATTATACACGGCAAAATACGGTACTTATTGGAAAACAATTAAAAAAAATTTTTTTAAACCTCAGAATATCTTCATAAGATAATGGGCTAGATTTGGTCATTCATCTGAGAAATTTAGAGATTGTGTTAAAATAGATAACAAGCATAATCATGGCGTAGTATTTTCAAAAAATCATTGAACTATATAGTCAGTTATGAAATAATTTTTGAAGTGCTGTCTTATGTTTTATTTTGGAAGAGTATGTAATAAATATTTTAAGTGGATGACAAATGGCTGCATCATTTGACTTAAGTAGGATTTTGACAATTTCCCAGAGAAGTTGGAAGTAAGTAATTTTATAATGGATTGAAAAATTCTTCTGGATCATTTTGGAAGTAAAAATTGGTAACGGGTTGAGTGTGACTTTGGTTGTTATCAATCATCTAGTGGTAAACTTAGGAAAATATCACTGTAAATAGGTTCCTGCAAATTAATATATATTTCTGGTTTAAAAATGTAACTTTATTAGCATTCATAGGATATAATTTAAAAGCAGTTTAAAATTGGTTTTTGTACTTTATTTCCCTTCACTTTTTAATTTAGCTTTGATCAGCTTATCACAATACAGTTGTTAAGTTTTGTGCCTTGGGGTCACACAGTATTTGAATTAATATGTACATGTGGAAATTCTGATTTTGTTTTTTAAAATTCTTGCTGTGATACTGACACATCACTACCTTTTTATTTATCTATTTGAATTACGTGTCTTTTATGTCTAAAAAGTATCCATTGGAATTAGTGGGTCAAAAAGCCCTATGATAAGTGATCATTAGGAAAACCTGTTTAAAAATTATTAATGTATAATGGAATTATGTAGGTCTTCCATTCTTGAGGAGTTAGTATAACTAAAATATTTTTGTGTAGAACTTGGCTCTACAAAAAGTATTTGAGAACATTAGTGATACAGTAAAACCTGAGTACTTTAGAGTCAAGCGATTTTGTCTTTAAGTTCTGTTTTTGTTTTTTGACTCTTGTGATTGACTTTCATTTAATTTTAAAGTAGTTTTGTCCTTTGGCTAAAGAAAAATTGCCTACCTGTGACCATTATACTGAAAATCATACTAAAATATAAAATGAAAAATGTCTAGTAACATGGCTTTGAATCATAAAGGGAAATGATATGAAGTCAATCCTCACTTTTCACAGATTTCATATTTGTGAATCCTGGTTGCTAAAATTTATTTTTAATCCCAAATTAATATTTTCAGCGCTTTTGCAGTCATTCATGGACGTGTGCACAGTAATGAAAAATTTGAGTTGCCTGATGTGCATGTTCCCAGCTGAGGTCAAACAAGGTGGTGCTCTGCCTTCTTGTTTGATCTCTCATACTGTAAACAAGTGTCCTTTTCAAATTCTATTTAGTGCCACATTTTTCGCATTTCTATGTTTCTAGTGGTGACTTTGCTGTTTAAAATGGCCCTCAGCAGAGTGCTAAAGTGCTGCCTAGAGTTCCTAAGATGATGGTGCTATCATGTGCCTAACAGAAAAAAAAATGTTAGATTAGCTTCATTCAAGCATGAGTTAAGAGAGTTGGCTGTGAGTTCAGTGGTAATGACTCAACAATATATACATTAAATAAGATACCTGTAAACAGAAACACACATAAAACAAGGTTATGTATTGATCAGTTGGCAAAATGTTGTAACTAGAGGCTGAGGAATCCAACCCTTCTTAAGAGCAATTGGTTCAATAGTCACTAATTCAATATTCTTGGTGACTTTATAGAACACAACTACCATGAATAACAAGAATTGACTATAATATTCTTAAGTAAAAGTCGATTTCCAGATAAAAGTTACATGCTGTGTGTGTTATTACATCTTGTCATTTTGTTTGCTTGCAGTGGATGTTGAAGTCCTCAAATGAGTTTGTGCCCAAATGTTATAAAACAAAATTTAGTATGAACCTTAAAGTATAATTCATCTTCTTTATTTTTTTTAAATGATAATATTTGTTACATGTTGTAGCACTTAATTGCCTTCTTCTAGACTCAGGAAGATTTGTATGGTGAAATAATATTGATACAGAATTAATAAATTGAACTGTCATAATTTTCTATTTTTAATTCTATTCTATTTTTAAAAGGCAAAGTAAGATTATAAAAGACAAGGTGCAGTTAACATGCATAATGTTCGTGTTACAGTCTTCTTTCAGTGGCATTGATGTTAAGCATTGCAGCAACCAACATAAAGTGGAAGAAAAGATCAGTTAAAAGATTTAGTGTCCATAAAAGCAAACCAGCTACTCAAATAATATAGTTATTACTAATACAGACATCAAAAAGGTATGCATTGGGAACCAAAAAAACAATTTTATAAGCAAAAATCTGTATAGAAGCTTAATCAGGCTGTTTTATTCAGTGTCCTCAAAATAGCTTGTGTTATGGTACAGTATCAGAATACAGTTTAGTAAAAGAAATTGCTGATCAGGTTCAAGCATACAGTTTTCTGGTCCTTGGTTTACTCCAGGGAAAGGATTAGACTG
>NW_017731874.1:1294888-1297079 GCF_001890085.2 Hipposideros armiger
TGTATACAGTTATGATTAACTTGAAATGTTTTTCCATTATAGACTCCACTTTTTACAAAGATTGACTTTGTCTCAGCATCAACAAACTCTTCATCTAAGATTGTTTCCTGTGTGTCATATGTTTACAAGTCAGTGAGAATTAAGCACAGCACGCACAAGCTGAAAAGCCAAATAAGGAAATGTATTCCTTCTCTTGACAGTTGTAATTTAACTTGTAAGTTAAATTCAGTGTTAGCTTAAAATGGTTTAAATGGTTAATTACAAAACACAGTTTAAGTAGCATTGATAATCAGAGTAGTAAGTGACCGAAAGGTTTCAGAACATATTTAAACATGCCATCTCATATTTAATATGCTTAGTTGCAATTTGGTTCTACCACAGAACATGTAAAAAGCCCCACTACGTGTCTGTAAAGTTACCTTAGTCAAGTTAAATGACCATTGCAAAAGTTAACTTGCATTTTACATACAACTAAATATTTGACTTGTCTGGCATACATTTTTCTTTTAATGGTGAGTATATTTCCAAAGACAGGGATTTGACAAGTATGGGGAATTACAGAGCTGCTTTGAATGCCAGAATAATTTTTCCTCTTATCATTGGTAACATGGCTGAGTTTCTTTGCTGTCACTGTGGAGTTTGGAATTTGAGTTAAGTCTCTCCACTGATGATGTTTGTAGGACAGAATCAAAGTGATGGCCCCATGCAGATAAGGTTATAGATATGTAGCCTTTGACCTTGCTGCTGATTATAAATTTTTCTTAAGTATTTGCATATTATACTTTTGACTTTAGCTTTTTTTAAGGGCTTCAATATGATAAATGTAAGAATGATTTTTAACAGTGTGTATGTAAAAGGCACATAAGAGGCACATGTTATTGCCCTATAGATTCAAAAGTTATTTAAACATTTTATAAGCAAATATTTTATTCTGGTTTCCTGTTATGAATTCTGTAACTAAGAAATTTGTGAGTAACTTGATAGTCTAATAGTCTATCACGTGTTCATATAACTAAAGAGAAATTAAATATAAAAAGTGTTCTTTAGCTTTTGTGAATTGCAAATAAATAGCATCCCAACTCCAAATAATCCTTATTTATTATATATGGGTTATAAACCATAAAACAGTTTTCATTACAGGAAAATAAATTTGATTTAGTCTATATTTTTTAAAAATATCTATGATACAGCATTTTATGAATAAAGTTTCTGTTGCTTAATAATTACAAATTATTAAAGTTTAGGTTATTCAATGCCTTGATATTTGAAAAGATTTTTTAAAAGATATTATGCAATACATGGGAATTTGGATTCAAATACTTTTTTAAATGTTCCATAAATTTGGAAGATTTTAAAATAGTTTATGTACTATGGGCATGATTATATCAGTCCTGTTGGGATTTTAAGTCTGTTGAAATTAGTAACCAAATACCTTTTTGTTTTGTTTTGTTTTTATGTTTTGATAAGGGCTAAAGCCAGTTTTTAGGTTGGCTTGGTCAGAAAAGTGAAAAGAAAATGCTCCACTTTAACCGATGTCAGCATCTGAAACAAATAACCCAGAAATGTTTTTCTGTTATACATGTTAAAACGGATAAACATGCCCAGCTATTTCTTTCAAGAACCTTTGCACTTGCAGAATTAAGGAAGTCGTGGCACTCAACCCACTCTCTTATTGGAGACAAAAATATTATCCTGATGGGACCGCCTGGTGCCGGGAAAACAACAGTAGGCAGAATAATAGGTCAGAAACTAGGTTGTTGTGTCATAGATGTGGATGATGATATCCTTGAAAAAACCTGGAATATGAGCGTGTCTGAAAAATTACAGGATGTTGGTAATGAGCAATTTTTAGAAGAGGAAGGAAAAGCTGTGTTAAACTTCTCTGCATCTGGAAGTGTGATTTCCCTTACGGGGTCCAATCCAATGCATGATGCTAGCATGTGGCATCTGAAGAAAAATGGAATAATTGTATACCTGGATGTACCTCTACTAGATATAGTTGGTCGTCTAAAATTAATGAAAATAGATAGAATTATAGGTCAGAATTCTGGAACATCTATGAAAGACTTACTTAAATTTAGAAGACGGTATTATAAGAAGTGGTATGATACCCGTGTTTTTTGTGAAAGTGGGGCTTCCCCAGAGGAGATAGCTCACAAAGTGCTTAATGCAGTTAGAAGATACCAAGATG
>NW_017731874.1:1297504-1305451 GCF_001890085.2 Hipposideros armiger
ATTTGTCTTTACAGCTTATGCCTCATATTTTTACACACTGTATTCCACCAAGTTGCAATTATATGATACTGGTAGCGACTTCAGGAGACACAGGGAGTGCCGTCTTAAATGGTTTTAGCCATCTTAGTAAAAATGACAAGCAAAGAATAGCTGTGGCCACATTTTTCCCTGAAAATGGAGTAAGTGATTTTCAAAAAGCACAGATAATTGGCAGTCAGGAAGAAAATGGATGGGCAGTAGGTGTCAAGTCAGATTTTGATTTTTGCCAGACAGCTATAAAAAGAATTTTTAAAGATTCTGATTTCACTGGCTTTCTTACTGTGGAATATGGAACAATCTTAAGTTCAGCTAATTCCATAAACTGGGGCCGGCTGCTTCCCCAAGTAGTTTATCATGCTTCTGCATATCTTGATCTTGTTAGCCAAGGATTTATTTCTTTTGGAAGCCCAGTGGATGTCTGTATTCCCACAGGAAACTTTGGTAACATTTTAGCAGCGGTGTACGCCAAAATGATGGGAATCCCTATTCGGAAATTTATTTGTGCCTCTAATCAGAACCATGTTTTGACTGATTTTATAAAAACAGGACATTATGATCTAAGGGAAAGAAAATTAGCACAGACCTTTTCACCAGCAATAGATATTCTCAAATCTTCAAACCTGGAACGACATTTACACTTGCTAGCTAATAAAGATGGACAGTTAATGACAAAATTATTTAACCAATTAGAAGAGCAGCATCACTTCCAGATAGAAAAGATTCTAGTTGAGAAACTTCAGCAGGATTTTGTAGCCGACTGGTGCTCTGAGGAAGAGTGCCTTGCAGCTATTCACTCCACCTACAATACTTCAGGGTATATTTTGGATCCACACACTGCTGTTGCAAAAGTGGTTGCAGACAGAATGCAAGACAAAACTTGCCCAGTGATTGTCTCATCTACAGCTCATTACTCAAAGTTTGCACCTGCTATCATGCAGGCTTTAAAGATTAAAGAAATCAACCAAACTTCATCAAGTCAGCTTTATTTATTGAGTTCATACAATGCATTACCTCCACTACACAAGGCTTTATTAGAGAAAACAAAACAAGAGAAGATGGAGTACCAGGTCTGTGCAGCTGATGTGAATGTCCTGAAGAGTCACGTGGAAAAACTAATACAAAATCAATTCATATAAAAGTTTTCTGAGTAAAATATTTCTTTTCTGGTAATAAGCATGCAATAATAAATCACAAACATTGATTTGGAGTACAATAGCATTTTTTAATGTAAATATATATGTCTATGCAGGTTATTATCTTTTGGAATTTCAAAAGCCTAATCTCTAGGACTGAACATTGAACATGCTCCTTGGACCCTTAATCCAGAAGTGACAAAAAGGTAGCATAGTGCATGGACCCTTGTGCTATTGTGCTGTGCTTTGTACTCATGAGGAATATATCAGTTTCCACTTCCTCACCCCCATTTTAAGTGGACCCAAATGTCTGGTATTCAATTTGGCAATTAAATATTTAAGTACAGTTAAGTACTACATGTGTAACCGTTACTAGCTGTCTCCTGATGAGAAAGATCATTTACCACTCCAATGGCTAACTTGTATGGAGGAAGTAGTAAGCTCATCTTTTAAGACAGACCAGTGTTTTCAACTCTACTTAAACTCCATTTTGGCTACAATTATGTGTATCCTACACCATCCAAATTGGATAAATGCTCTATCCTTCTCTCTCTTATGGATGTTTATAGCTGGACTGATATAGTTTGAACATAAGACACACGATTTAAATCCAGGATGTAATAATCAATAGAACTATGTAGTAGTGGATTCTGAAATATAAAATTATTTCAAGAGAAGTTTTCTAAAATTCAGATTATTTGAATAGTCTTAATAGAAGTATGTTTATAGTTATAGGTAGCAGTTGTCCTGTATTATTTGGAGTCCATTCCTCTATAATCTGTCCATTGTCTCTCTCCAATGAACAGTCTTTTTTAACAAATAAAACCACACATGATTGATGCACATATTTATTTTTTCTTTGTAGTAACAATACATTTTAAACATACATTTATGAATTTACTGGATGTTTTATTTCTGAATTAAAGATTGTCACTAAAAGGATATGTTAGTGTAATGGACTACTCTCAACCACAAGATGGCATTCCTAACATAATTTGTCTTTGCTGAGAACATTCTATTTTATTTTCTGGGATAACTACCTCCAGGAGAAAACATTTAAAATTATAAAGAAAAATTTAATAGTTTAATGAGCAGGAATGATTTGTTTAAAATTTTAAACTAATTATGTGTTCACATTGGCTCTCTCACTTAGCTTCTAAAATATAAGTTTTAGATGGCCATGTGGAGAGGCAACAAGAGGGCAGCCATCTGCCAACCAAGGAGAGAAGCCTCAGAAGAACCTATCCTGGCTATGAGAAAATAAATTTCTGTTATTTAGAAAAATAGATATAAAGTAAGTTCTAAAGTCAAAAATTGAAAAACAGGAGCAGTTATAATAAAACAATGGAGGATTCAAAATTCACTTATTCATGTATGTCTTATTTGCTTTTAAGGATATTTGTGTCAGTAGATGACATATTTAGAAATGTTCACTGTGTGTATGAGAATACACTTTCTGAAAGAGGGAGAAACTTAAAAAAAAAGACAATTTCTGCTCTCAAGAACTGTAGTTAAGGAGACAATACATAAAACTTAAATCATGTACAACACAAAAGAGCTATTGCAAGACAGTCCATGAGTGAAAAAGGACTGATACAGTCAAGTATTGCAAGACTTAAAAGGAAAAGATTACCGTGGAATAGTCAGGAAAGATTTCAGAGGACTTAGAACCTGAGGTGAGTTTTGAAGGATGGGAAGATTTTTCTAGCTGAAAAAGAAGGGGAAATACATTCTAGGTAGAGAAAAGGGAAATAGGGAAGTTGAAATGTCCAGGAGAACACCTGCATTTGTCTATGGCCAACTTGTTCTCTCACAGTCCAAAACTGTTATCGTGTGCTTCCACTTTTTCTCAAAACCAACCCCAGTCCTTCCCTCTCAGCTAATAACCTCGCCTCACTCAAGAGGAACAGCTATCAGATGTGACATACATTGACTCCCATCACAAAATGTATAAATCTGCTGTACCCATTTCTGTGCTTTCCTATTTCCCTTTGATTAAATTAGGTAGCATTTCTCCTCATTTCAAAGGCTAACCTCCTCAGGTTACCTTGAACTCTGTCCTTCAGAGTACTCAAGTAACTTGTTTCATCCCCTCTCCTGTTTCAGCTTTCCTCTAATGGAGCCTTTGTGTGCCCTTCAGATGTTCTCTCTTCATATCTTAAAAAGCAGAAAAGCAAAGCAAACTCTAAATATCCACAATTCCCCCCCATCTACTCTTTTATTTCTTTATGCTTCAATCAAGATCAAGCCTCTTTAAAAAGTGTTGTCTACATATATGGCCTCCATTTTCTCCAGTGTGTCAAATACATGTACAGTTTATGGATGAATAGTAAATACCCATGTATTCATCACCTCTCTTTAAGAGTAGAACATTACTCATACCTTTGATACCCACTGTGACTCCTTGGATTACATTCACTCTCTTCCCCAGAGGTACCACTATCCTAAGTTTTCTGTTTGTCATTCTCTTGTTTGTATTTATAGTTTTGCACTTCTTAATTTTGCCACTTTTTGAATATTATGTAAATGCAATCATACTGTATGTATACTTCCATCACCTTCTTTTGCCAAAAAACTTTAAAATTCATCCATGCAGATGAGTGAAGCCACAGTTCATTAATTAATTTTTATTACTATATAATATTCTATTGTGGGAACACCACAATCTATCCATTTACCAGTTAGTGGACATTTAGATTGCCCAGTTTTTATCTGTTTTCGTATTCAAAAGGTATACTGTTTTTTGAAGGCTATTGAATATAGACTTCAAAATATTTGTGACTAATGACATGTAAAAATAGATTTCATCCCTTGGCATTATTAAAATAAATATTTATATTTTATGAGATGAAAAATTGGTATTGATTTTCAGCCTATGGCTATAATTTCTCGTTTTCACTATCTTTGACATTATTTTATAATGTCAAATATAGTGAATTTGTAAGATTTCTGAGAAGAAATGGAATTTTTAAATTACTTGTTAATGGAAATTGTAAAATATGTTTCCATCAAAATAGAGTTTAGAAGGTGATAAATTGTTTTGTATGAGGTTTTCATTAACTTTAATAGCAATTCACTTATGGCAAATACTGTTTCAATCTATTAAATAACATAAACATTTTATAATTAAGACTAAAGCTAATAAATTTTTATTTATTTATTTATTTATTTTTAAGATTTTTATTGGGGAATTGGGGGGATGGGAACAGCGTTGAGGAATAGGGGAAGGGGAACAGACAAGTTGCTGTCGTTTTGTTCTTCAGTCTAGTTGTGGAGGACGTTGCTTCACTGGCCCAAGTTGGCACCATCATTGCACTNTCTCTCTCCGTTTTTGAAAATTGTTTTTCTAGGAAGCTGTTTTATTCCGTTCTCAACCCACTTGGTCTTTCATAAGCTTGTTTATACACGTTATGACTGCTGAGAGACACTCCTTTAAAAGCTTTTGCCATCCCGAGTCTCTAAGAGACATTGTGGCAAGATGATTTGGGAAGGAAGGTAGATGGTTCTGAACCAACTGCACAGTGGCCACTCTGCCCAATGGGAATGACGATGCTTGACGATGGGAGAGGACACCAGATGCTTGAAGATGGCAGCCCGGGTGCTCCTGTGGAGGGATTAAAACGGCATGGTGGCTTGGTTAACTTTTTAGTTCTGAGAAGGCTGTGCGGAATGTGTATGTCCTTATCATTTGGGGCTCTTAGTGAATTTCATTAGATAAGTATAAATCAATTTTTTTCTTATCCAGTTGATGTGGTTTTAATTTTTTTATACCAGACGTTTAGCAAATAGTTTATTTCAGATCAGTGACACCTTTGGGGATGATTCTCCTTCACATCAGATTTTCTATTCAGAACACAATTTTGCCCTTTTTTGTTTCCCCTTNGTTTTTGTCTCAACCAGGAATATGAATAAAATCTAGTATGAAACATTTATATGGGCCCTATCTGTGTACTCTAGCCACTAAAACCAGTTTTATCTCTTTGAAACTTTAAAAACAAATAGGTTCCTTCAAAGTCAAAGTTAGAATAAGCTCCTCTGATTAAAAAAAATAAAGCCAAGCAAGTATCTTAGAACAGTATGTTAGAATAGTCACAAAGCATTTCAGAGGACATAGAACCTGAGGTGAGTCAAAGACAATAAATCAAATTGTATAGCAATCAAGTTGTATAATGTATAGCAATACTCGGATCAATTGGCAATATTTTGACCAGAGCCCTAAATTCAAAAGTTGACCTATACAAGAATGCAATTAATCGTTAGTTATTTTTCTTTTAAAACTGTTTCTTTCTGATTTCTTATTACTTTTTTCATCCTACTGGTAATAACTATCTTGAAAAGTCACTGCACTGAAATTACATGTGCAGATGTGGCATTACTTTTTAGGTGATCCTCATAGACTTTATTGAGATTTTAGTGGTCCATAAAATGCTAATGGCAAGTTACATTTCATTTATAAATATCAGGGGACTTTATAATTCTAAATGAATTCACAACAGATTGTTTTAAATTTTCATATTTGGTGAATGAGTTCTAAAATTAATACCATCTAACAATGAAAAACAAATGATTTATTACTGTTCCTATGAGTTTGATTACTCTAGAAACCTCATATAAATGGAATCATACAGTATTTGTCTTTTTGTGAATGGCTTATTTTACTTAGCATATTGTCCTCAAGTTTCCTTCCATGTCATAACACACTTTGTTTATCCATTCATTCATTGATGGTCATTTGGGTTGCCGCCACATTTTGGCTATTGTAGATAATGTTGCTATAAATTTGGGTGTACAAATATTTCCTCAAGGTCCTGCTTTCAATTCTTTTGAATATGCACCCAAAAGTGGAGTTGCTGGATCTTATCATAATTCTGTTTTCAACTTCTTGAGAACCCACCATACTGGTTTCCATAGCAGCTGCACCATTTTGTGTTCCCACCAGTGAAAATTTGAATATTTTTAACTTGTGTTTTAAAAAACAAAATTATAGATATGCCTAGTTTGAAAAGTCAAGTTTTAAAAAGCTAAAATGAATCAGTAGAATCCTATATGTACATCTTTCTATACTCACTCCCCAGAGGTAACCACTTTCAAATCAGCTATTTACTCTGGCACTTTTCCTCCTTATTTCATGAGAACATACTTAACTGCTACTCTGAAGTTTAGCTTTATACATTATCTGTTTACATTCTTATATGAAAGATAACTAGTTCTACTGCCTCTGTTCTGCCCCACTACCCACTCATTTCCTTACATTCTATCATCCCAATACAGATATGTTATCATTTTGGATTAGACCAATATTAGTGTTTGCATTATTATGACTAAATATTATCCATGGCTTAGTTATATTGTATACTATAAGTTTTTTTATTTTTGGAATTCATAATTGTGTTTATTCCATTTGCTTACCTTTATACATATGTAACAAATTCATCTCCAAACTTTCTACCAGTTGCACAGATTTCAATTAAAATTAAATTCATTAGATAATGGGAGGCTTCCAGTCAAGATGCTGGAGTAGACAAACACTGTGCTGTCCTCTCATGACCACATCAAAATTACAACTAAACTGCAGAACAACTTCATTAAGAACTGCCTGAAGTCTAGTTGAACAGAAGACCTATAACTAAGTATAGTTATGAAGAAGCCACATTGAGAATTGTAGGAGGGGCAGAGATGTGAAATGGGTTCGTCCCACACCCACATGTGACTGTTAAAAGTTGGGAGGTTTATCTTGGCTGTGGAGGTCCTGCCATGAGGAGTGAGGCATCCCAGCCCCACACCAGGTTTCCCAGCCTTGGATTCCAGTACCAGGAAGAGAAATTCCCACAACTTCTGGCTATGAAAACCAGTGAAGAATGTTACTGAGTGAGATGGAAGCCTGTTGGAGTCCCAGGTATTCCTCCTAAAGGGCCCACACATGGAATTACTCACTGACAGATTCACTTGCTTTGAGCTCCAGTATCCTGGCAGCTGCTTAAAAGATTCCAGATACATACAGGGAAATCTATATTGTCTGGCTTCAGAGTAAGGGCTGTAGGGGCAGTTTTTTTCCAGACAGAAGTGCTGGCAGAACCATTGTTCTTTTGTTGAGACTCCCCCCCCAACCCCAACGCCTTCCTAGCATGCGGACTTAGGTGAGCACCATATCTGAATCTCTATCAAAACTGATTAACACTATTCACCCTGCCCTGGTGATTCCTTGACACCCTGCCTCACCCAAATTGTGAGCCCCCTCAAGCAGCTTCCAGTGGCTTTTCCATACAAATGGCCTGTCTTGGCTCATGCTTCCAACTTTCCTAAAATTTCTCAAAGGTTCACAAATCCAAAACAAGCAGCATTTTGCCTCAGCATGTATTGCACCTCTTGCTAAACAGCCCCAGCCCGGCACTAGCAGCAACAGGCCTCAGTTCCCAGCTTAGCCTCTCCCAGGCAGCTCCAAGCTCAGCACAAGTGACAACCATCTGTAGCTCATACCAAATTACCTCGGTCAGGGCAAAGGCAGTGGCTGACCTTGGCCTGCAACAGAGTCCCTCCCAAAAAGCCTGAAAACAAAAATACTCAGTGTCCAGCTTCAGACCACACCAGAGCACCAAACAACCACCTCCACAAGTGACACACCCAAAGGGCAGACTAACAGGCAGTAGAGCCATACTCAAACAAATCATGCTTTATGGGGTCATCTGCACAACAGCTCCCCCACTGTAGTCACAGCCAGTCTTCACAACCAATCAGCCCGAAGGTCAAGCTCTCTCTCCCACTGATGTGCAAACAA
>NW_017731874.1:1311731-1314555 GCF_001890085.2 Hipposideros armiger
CAATCCAGTGGTATGACCTCAGTATTGTTTCTGGTGCTAGCCTCTAAAGCTGATTCTCTGGAGAATTTTTTTGGTCTACTTATTATTTTTTAATACATTTATTTTAAGCTCATACTTATTCAGAGTGAGTTCTACTATTTGCAGTTAAAAACCCTGCCTAATACACTACTAAATGGTGATAATAGGTAGAGTTAGTGATACTGACACCAAGTGCTATAGAGTAAACATCTCTAAATTGTTCCATGAGACTTAAGCATTTTATCAAAGAAATGAACAAAAATACGTGGTCATGTAGTTTTAGAAAATGTTGCTCAATATATATAGAGAGAGATAGATAGATATAGATAGATAGATAGATAGATAGATAGATTCCCCCCCCACACACAATGCATATTAGCGTATTAACCGTGCTTTAAGGAAACTTGCTTCAACTTTTTTCCCCAAACTTACTTGTCAATTGAAATAAAATGTAAATATTTGGCTGGACACACTTCACAAATGGTGGAATAGGTAAATATAGGCTGGGGACTTTGAAAAGATCCAATGGGCCATAAAATAGTGTCTCCACACCACTTTTTTCTAAAGATGAAGAAATTTAATCCAGCCTATTTGAGTCAAATGAAAACTAAGCAATAATGATAGTACAACATAAAATTTGTGTATATGCAGCTGCAGTGGAACTTAGAAATGTAAGGCCTGGAATACATTTAATATGCATGTATGGTATATGTATGTATGTGTATATGTATGTATGTGTGTAAATATTATATTTATATGAGGTCAGACAATTAGGTTCGCAAACTCATCCTAGAAAAAGTGCTACATACCTCATTGCTGAATATCACTATGGTCACCTTCGAAATACTCCCCTTGGGAAATTAGGCACTGGTGCCGGCGCCTAGTCCACTTTTCAAAGCAATTTTTTGCAATTCTGTTTCTGGAATGGCCATCAGAGCTGTCATCGTGTTACCCTTGATGTCCTGGATGTCATCAAAATGTCTTCCTGTCAATATTTCCCTTATCTTTGGGTAAAGCAAGAAGTCATTGGGGGCCAGGTTAGGTGAGTAGGGAGGGTGTTCCAATACAATTATTTGTTTACTGGCTAAAAACTCCCTCACAGACAGCGCCGTCTGAGCTGGTGCATTGTTGTGATGCAAGAGCCATGAATTGGTGAAAAGTTCAGGTTGTTTTCCTAACTTTTTCACACAGCCTTTTCAGCACTTCCAAATAGTAAAGTTGGTTAACTATTTTTCCAGATGGTACAAATTCATAATGAATAATCCCTGTGATATCAAAAAAAGGTTAGCAACAGCGTTGCAACAAGTTGGCGAACTTAATTGTCAGACCTCGTATGTCTATATCTATCTGTGTATATGCACATACATACATGTGAAAATAAATGATCAAGCATTCAATTAAAGAAGCTAGAGAATGAACTAATACCACCCCCCCAAAAAAAAAAGATTTAAGAATTAAGGAAAATATCAACCAACATTCATGACTGAATTATATTCTTTCATCAATCTTATAACCATAGGATGGTAATGGATATCAGCCTTAGGCAAACATTATCACATTCTGTGAAATCGATTGGTTATATAGAATTACAGGAAATAGTATTATTTTTTATTACTGTTTATAATTTTGTGTTANTTTAAAATGGTCAAGATATGGAGGCAGCCTGAGTGTCCAACAGTGGATGAATTATTACACACATAAATGTCAGCTATTATTATTTTTAATTGATGCATACTATGCCACAGTGAAGGAGTGCTTAGGTTATTTGATCATTCCCCTATTGATAAACATTTATGGTGTTTCCAAATTCACTCTTACACATCTTGAACATGTCTTCTTAGTCATAAGTGCAAATGTTTCTTTAGGAAAAATACTAAAGAGTAAATTTACTGGGACATGAGATATGTGCTATTTAGATTTCTGTTAGCTGGTGATAAGCATACACACTTGCCTAAATGTTTGATAATAGTTTATATTATCAAACATTTAAAGTTGCCAATCTAATGGGTTAAAATGGTTTATCACTGTTTTAATTTTTATTTTCTTGATTTCTAATGGAATTGAACATTGTCATTCAAATGTTTAATGCCCTATTTTTATTTCGTATTTCCCTTCTTGCATTTTTGTCTGCTTGCATTTTTTAGGGGGGGGAGGGGGGAGGAGGGGTCTATTTGAACTACCTCCCCTTGTTAAAGATTTTTCTTTGTCTTTTCCAGAAACCAATTTTATTATCTATCATATATGTTGAAGTGTCTTCTAGTCTACCATTTAAAAAAATTTTTTTTCTTCATGATATTTGTCATATAAAGGTTTTAATTTTGAAGTAGCTAATTTTATCAGTCCCTCCTCTTTTATTTTTTTATTTTAATTTTATTATATTTTTGTATCCTAAGAAGGACCTATCTACCCAAGGTCATGCATACATTTTCATTTATTTGTTTTGAATACTTTTATGCATTTATCTCATCTCAGAACTTTAACCCAGTTGGAATTTATTTTGTAATGATCATGAATTAAAGATATATTTTATTTTTTCAAAGGCTACCCCATTGGCCTAACACCACTTATTACATAATTCACCCACTGATTTGAAATGCCACCTTTAGCATATACTAAATTTATATATATATATCTATATATAGATATATCTATCTATCTATCTATCTATCTATCTATCTATCTATATATCTATATATATCTATGTGGAATTTCTACTCTAGTCCAAAGAGTCCCTTTATTCCTGTTCTAATACCATATTGCTTAAGTTACTATAGCTTAAAATAAAATTTGATATTGGAAATTAAAA
>NW_017731874.1:1321208-1351437 GCF_001890085.2 Hipposideros armiger
TCACAAAGATCAAGAATATAGAAAGATGTGCAGATTTAGTGATGAACAGATTGGAGAGGAGATGGTGATTGTTTGTTATGCCTAACTCATTGAACATTTAGTTTTCACTTTAATTGTCCATCACATCTTAAAGTAAATAGCCTCCAAATCCTCTTCAAAGAAGATAAAGTAAAATGACTCAGTTATTAATCAAAGCACCTGGGGGATTTGGAGAACTTTACCTCCAAATAAATGTATTTCTATTTCTCCCCTAACTCTCAACTCTATCTTTTCTTTTTTCTTCCTGCCTTTCCTTATCGTGTTCTACTAAAAATGACTTCCTAAACCCTGTCCATCTGTTTATCAACATTTTCAAGTTGCAATCAGGATTTACTTCATTTTATTGTTCCCTGAGCAACCACCATTCCCCGTCATTTTAGCTTTAGCATTCATTGGATGTTCATAGCTCTTTTGCAGTTAATTTGCTAAAATCCCAGATTTCTTGTAAATATTTATCATTTTCAACTTAATTATACATTTCCTTAGAAGTTAAAATTCTTTGATACCTGCCACGGTGTCAGTTTATTATTATTTAAAAGATAAACTTGTAGTTAATTGACTTCTTGGTATACTTCATTCTGATAACTAGCAACCAAATAGATCCCATGATAAATCATTGACTTTTAAGCTTGTTGGGCACATTTCTTTACGTAAAGGAACATTTTAACTTACAGTCACTTTCTAAGGTACAGAATATTATAGGATATTTTGGATTCTGTCTGGGTATCATTTTTGTTCAATATCTACTCCCAATTTTTTATTTGTTTGTTGTTTTATAGAGTTAAGTATCATAGGAAATGATGGTTTCCCTTTCAAAAAGAGTTGTTTTACTTTCTTGGTTATCAGGAAAAATGATAGCAGTCTGGCAGTCATTGGAAAGATTCCCATGAAATTTATGCTTTAAGAGACATGGCCCAGTGTTGTATCCCCACTCTCCAACCCGTGTGATAGTGCTGATTATGCTTACTTGTTGAGATCTCCATTTATAATACATGAATTAAGCATTAGACATTTGCTTAACTCTTAGGAAGCTTAGGTTTACAATGTAAAAGATACTGTTATTCTAGTGACAGTGAGCATCTTTCTCATCTGTACAGGCCTCTGTTTCTTTATCTATAAAACTGATATATACCTATTTTGAAGATCTAATAAAATAATGTGCATAAGTAATTGTGAAAAGAATGCAGCATATTATTCTTATGAGTGCTGTTACTTTTACTGTCTTAAATTTGGAGACACCTTATCTTAGAAAAACAGTGGTCTCTTTAGTAGTAGTTTCCTTTTGGGGGGAATGATTTCAACATATTCAAGAAGAATCACTACAATCCTATATTAGGTTGATGTCTGAAATGAATGCCAGTTATCGACACTGGAATAAAACTGAGAGAGGGGCATCCCATTTTCTGGGTACCCCCTCCTTCTGGGAAGTGTAACCTTTCTCTTCCTTTAATAAAACTATCCTCTGCTACAAACTCTACCTCGCTGGTCCGTCTCTCCATTCTTCAGCTTCACGAGACTATGACCCTGGCACAAGAAATATCCTACATCATTTGGGCGCTCACCTGGGACCAAAGGATAGGCAAATATAATCTATGCTTTTCTATTTGCTTTGCCACTCGCGGGCATGCACTTATGTTTTTTTGTCACACAAACATTGGGGCTCCGATAGCCAGATACAGGCGACTAGTATGGCTGCCAATCTTAAGACTCGGAGGACAGGCTTTGCAGAAAGGCTCTGATCAATCCCCTCTGGTGCTAAGCTGCAGGAATGTTGATCTTAGCCTGACTGCCTCCTCTCTTGTAAGGAGGGAACCAAGGGCAGCGCGAGGTTGGGGCGAAGGGCTCTTGGTGGCAACTGAGGGGTTCCGGCTGCGGCAGCTCTGCAGTGAACCCTGAAGGCCCCTGAGTCCTCCCCCAATCTGACTGCCTGTAAGGGTCCATCCAAAGGCTTTCCTCCTCTCAGCTGCTATCTCCTGTCTCTCTGCTGCCTTTTCGTTTCCGCGAGAACACCGAATACTTGCAGGTGGCTGAGTTGCAGGTCTTTGTGGGCAACTGAGGAGTCTCGGCTGCGGAAACTCTGCAGTAGACATCCGAAGGCCCCACTGGTCTATGCCTAGCCCCACCGCCCGTAAGGGTGCCAGCTGAACGTCTCCCCAACCCTTATTGCTTTAGTTCATCCTGACACTATCTCTCCTCAGACTCTGAGATGCTGGTCCAGGGTCTCTTCCCTGTAAGACCTCCTCAGCACACACTCCCCGCCTGCTTCAAGACATCTTAAGGGGCTTTGGGGATACAGATGACACCCCAACAAGATTGCCAGTCACAACCAAAGAAGCCAACATGGTCTTCCAGGTGGATCTCGAGACCCCTTCCTCTCATCTGAGATCAGATAGGGTGAGAGTTCCGTGAATCCCCAAATAAGCAGGGACAGCCCTATGCCCCTGCCCAGCAGGAAGCTAATACAGAAGAAGAGACCTCCTGTCCCTCAGCTTCCCATACAGATTTTATGGGATTCGTGCCTCTCAAGGGGAAAACTAGGCAGACATTGGGCCTCTGCATTCCTGCGCATCCCATGGAATGGGACCGCCCAGGAGACTTCCCCTTTCCACCCAAAACCCCCCTTTGTAATACAATTATCTACCCCTGTGGGAAAACAAATGGGTGCAAAATACCCAAATAGATCAGACCAGTCACTCGCACCTGCACAAGTACCCCCTTGTCAATCACAGGTGCCAATCAAGTGGTCCCACTCCCAGAGGGGAACAGCCCATTCTAGAGAAAAAGGGATAAAAACTTCAAGTCCTGGGATGTCCACCCTTTTTTTTTTTTTGACCGCTTCCCTCTTTTTTGGACCCCCCTGCTCCCTTTTTGAGCCTTCTGAGCCTCACCTTTGCTCGTGGCACTCTCCAAACTCTGCAATGTAGTTTCTCTTCTAATAATGGGCCCTTGAGTCATTCTCTACTGCGCGGGCCCACTTCTACTTCTTTGAAATGTACTATCACTTCTAATAAACTACTTTTTCACTATTTAGAAAAACAACAAATAAGCAAAAAAGAAAACAAACAAAATGGGGAGAATATGATTTTAAATGCATGCTTTTGTTTCAAACTATGTTTGTTTGTTTGTTTGTTTTTGTAGTTGCTGAATGGTATCTGTTTCTCATAATGTCAACTCTGTTGGATGACCTGGACTTCTATTGCTTATTCAGAAGTTGGAATAAGGAAAATTCAATAGTTGTCAAAGCTAGTATGAGTTATTTAAATAAAGATGTGTACACTGAGCATCACTGAGATCACTTTGATAATTTGTTTGCATGTTAGATGTCTCTACAATGAACTCCAAATTTTCACTGCCATAAATTATGATGGTCGTTTGAGCAGAACAGTGCTTTAAATTCTTGACTCTGTTACTGTGTATTTTCAACTATACCTTTGTGAAATGAATTTAACGCTACATAACAATTTTAAGTGCCAGAATCTTAAAGCTTCAATTTATTTTTTCTTATAACAGGATATTGGTGATTGATGCCTGCGTGGAAAGCAAATTCATTAAGCTTTGCTTGAATACCCAAATTCAATCTTTTTAACGGGACTATTTTGCTTTTATACTTTTATTCAGGTGGTCACTATATTATGTTCCCGAGATTTTCTTATTCTGTAGCTATAAGCAGTCTTTAAGTTGATGTCAAGACTTTTAACTGAGCGGTATTGTTTTAGTCACCTATTGCTGCACAACAAACTACCACAAAACTGAGTGGCTTAAAGCAACCACCATTTGCTGCTGACCCTGTGGATTAGGGGTTCAGGCAGAACTCAGTGAAAATGGCTCATCTTTGTTGCCATATGGTATCTGCTGGGACAACATGACTGGAGCTGGAGAATTCAATATAGCTTCACTCTCAAGTCTGGGCCTTGGTGCTGGCTGTTAGCTGTGGTGTCTCCATTGTCCTTTGTGTGTGCTCTCTCTTCACATGGTCTCCCACACTCCTGGGCCTTGCTCCTCATGTGACCTCTCTCCGGTAAAATAGCCTTTATTTAGCTGAGTTGCTCGGTTCCAAAAAAAAAAGAAGCAGAAGCTACCAGGCTGCTTAAGGTATAGGCTCAAAAATCTCAGAACATCATTTCCACTACATTCTATTGGTCAAAGCAAGCCACCAGGCCAGTTAGGGTGAAGGGGAATACATTCCACCTCATGATGGAAGGAGAGGCAGTCACAGAGCAAGGAGTGGGAACTCAGGGAGGCGTGATTTATTGGGGACCGTTTGAAACAATCTACCACAGTTATATTAAATGAGGTTTCCAAGAGGAACTCACTTAAATCAAGATGACGTGGCTTCTTGGTCATGGTTTGAAATTTTCACACTAAGATGAAATAATGTTGAAAATAATAACTTCTGAACCTAATGGTAGTTTGGCCATTTGGTCTTTCCTCCTTAGACAAAGTTTCTTCCTTACTTTAATAAGAACTTGCTGTGTATAAATTCAGAAAATATATCATACATGCCTTTTAATAACTTGCTTTAAAAAATTAACAAGGGGCCGGCCGAGTGGCGCGTTGGTTAAGAGCTGGCTTGGGACGCCAGAGGGCCCCGGTTCGGATCCCATATATGAGGGCCAGTGACACTGCCCTCTACAGCTAAGANAGAGTGATAGTGCTTTGATGTGGTCACCAGATTGAGAAACCCAGAAATTAAATTTTGTACATGTACACATAGTTGATTAGATTTAGAGATCCTATCTCCTGCTAATCACACTTATAAGAGAGTAACACATAAACTAGAATGTAAATGTATTGACTTATCATGATTGACACATTTTTCCAGTGACCACAGATTTAGTCTTCTCGGTGGAGGACTCTTTATCCCTTATATAAAGATATCTAGGAAAAGAGCAATCAGTAGTTTACTTGGTAAACCAAAGAGATAAGGATAGTTTTAAGGGATATTTCTCTCACAACTATCTGTATTTATCCCACAATACAGAATGCCTCTTTAGTGAAAAAAATATTCTTATCTATTTGACTCAAGGTCATTCTCCTCTGGTCAGTGCTAGAGAGACACTGCTAAATCTTGAGCTTTCAGTGTCAGTTCATTATACTCATACTTCAAGATCAAACACTTTGGGTAAACATGTACCTTTTTCAGATTTGTTACAAAACAAAAAAGGCATAATCTCAGTCCTTGAGAAGCTGATGGAGATTTTCGGCAAGTAATTGGACTTATTAAAAGATCATGAGATAAATATTATAATCAGGACCAGACAGAAACATGGCAAGCATGCCTTTGAGAAAGCTTATTAGATATTTGGTTCCCCTTTAAACTGATGTTGTTTAAGTATTTGTTCTACTTCTCTTTGGGGAGAGACCACAGTTTTGCACAGACCACCCTACCACAAAAACAGTGCAGGGAAGAATGGAGAAGGATCTCTGTTGGCAGAGGATACCCTCTCCTGTGTTGTCCTAAGCAGCTCAGCTCTAACTCCAAACTTGCATACCCTAACTAGCACAACAAAAACACAGAAGCTAACCAAATTGACCCTCTTTGAAAGGCAGTTCAGAAAAGTACTGCTATTCAAGCGTATTCTTGAGTCTTCTTACCTTCTGATTTCTAGAAGCTGGTCATGTATTCCTCACCTTATATAGTAGTGATAAACAATTTTTTCTCTCTGCAGTATTCCTAATGACATATGTCTTCTTGAAGGTTGGTGCCCTGGACAATTGCCTGGCTAGCTCTTCCCTAGTCTACCTCAGGCCATGACTGTATTTTAGACCTGAGGCTATGGGATGGGAGCCAAGAAGACAGACATAGAAATCAGATTGAGGGATCAAAGAAGCTGTTCTAGAGATGATTACGTATGAATCAAAGTTTAAATGTCAGGTGACAGTTATATACATAACTTGTTCCCATGAGGGAACAACATGGCTTGGAGTATAGTATGCATTATTCAGTTTGCCTGGAACAAAATGTATATGTATGGGGTTGTGAAGATGAAGCTAGAAAATCAGGCAGGTTNCTTCTTTTCCATTTCCCATTTCTTTTCTATTCTTTGAATTTATTCATACATGCTTTTTAAGGATTCCACTTTCTGGTTTTATTTCTCTTTTAACTCTTCTATTAAAAGTTTAATTTTCATGATCATGTTTTTAATATCCAACCCCTCTTTTTGGTCCTCTGAAAAATTTTAATAGCTTTCTATTCTTGTTTCACAAATGCGAACATCTTTCATCTTTTTAAGGAATTTATTTACAGTTTAAAAATTCTTTTGAAAACTGTTTCTGTTTCTTTTGAAGTCCACATTTTGATTGTTTGTTTTGGTTTCCGTCTTTTCTATTGATATATTTCTTAAGTGTTTGGTGATCCTCCTCTCTCACTCACATTTAATTTTTAACTAGTAAGAAGCTGACTGGAAACTATTTCCTGGATGGAACTTATCAATTTTTGGACTTCACTGTATGATGATCTGATTGGGTCATTTTAGTGGGTACCCTCAATTTAATCTATACAGATTTTCTTTTGACCTGGTTAGGTTTTCTGGAAAGGAGTCCTAGAGGGAAGTATAATTGGAGTAGAGAGAGGCAGGCTGTGAGTTGGTATCATTCAACATGCAGAGTTCTTATTATGAAACCTCTCCCTATTTTTAGTATTGTAGTTCTGCCATGACCTATGCTGGGTATCCCAGTATTTGAAATCTCTTCATAGAATAAACCTATAGTCTTAATCAACAATCACCCTGCTACATGGTGTCAGGGACAAATTTTTTTGTACAGGTTTTCAATGCATTACTTTGTTTTTAGTTTCATATTCCTCCCCCCAACCTCCCCCAGTTTTAGAGATAAATGGTACTTCTCACTCTTGCACTATTTTGGGATCCTTATGTGCTATTCAGCCTCATTTTGGAATTCTCATACTAGAAACAAACGTTCAATCTGTTAAAGTAGCAAGCAGTCATTCCCTTGCTTTCTGGCTTCCAAACTGTTCTGCTGCTANCCAGCTTGGGCCAGTGAAGCAACGTCCTCCACAACTAGACTGAAGAACAAAACGACAGCAACTTGTCTGTTCCCCTTCCCCTGATTCCCCAGCACTGTTCCCCTCCCCCAATTTACCAATAAAATCTTAAAAAAAAAAAAATTAACAAGAATCTGGGTATCTGCTATGTCAATAAATATATGAACAAAATTTTAAATGGCTGCATAGTGCTTTATATGGATATGCAATAATTCCTCCCCTGTTGATAAATATTTTTTTATAGTTTTTGCTGTTTTAAGCAACACTGTGATGAATATTTTTAGGTACATTTATTTATAACAAATTCCTAGAAGTGTAATTCTGAGATAAAGAATAGAAACATTTAAAAATTTGATGCTGTCCTTCAAAAAAAAAGTTGTGTCACTGTTTTCTGGTCTCCGTGGTTTTGATAAGAAATTGCAGTCATTCAGATCATTGTTTCCCTGTAAGTAATGTGTCTTTTTTTCCCCTCTGGCTTTTTTTCAAGGGTTTTTCTGTAACATTTATTTCAAGCAGATTATGATGTGTCTAGCCATGGCTTTCTTGAATTTATCCTATTTGGAGTTTGTTAAACTTTTCGAATCTCTAAATTTATGTCTTTTACCAGAAATAGGAAGCTTTGGGCCATTGTTTTTCAAATACATATATTTTTTTCTGTCTCAATCTTGCTCTTTTCTTTTTTAGGATTCAATTATATATAATTATATATATTATATTATATTATATTAGACATTTTCATGATGCCCTATAGGTTCCTAAGGTTCTGCTTTTTTACAATATTTTGTTTTGTTATTTGTTTTACAATATTTTTTTTCTCTATGTTCTTCACATTAGATAATTTTGATTGAACTATGATCAAGTTTACTGGTATTTTCCTCTGTCACCTCCATTCCTCTTATGAGTTCATCCAGTGATTTTCTTATATCAGCTATTATATTTTTTTGCATTCTGAATCTTCCATTTAGTTCAGTTCTTTGTTTTTATTTCTCTGCTGAGATTTTCCATATTTTAAGGGACAGTGTACAAGATCACTGACCTGTACTATTTAAAAATGCCAAGGTCATGGAAGACACAAAAGGCTTTGAAACAATTCCAGGTTAAAGGGTACTAAAAAGATATGACAACTAAATGTAACCTGTGATCCTAGATTGTACCCTGGACCAGACATTATTTTTCTTTTGATAAAAAGAACGTAAGTCCTGGTTAACAGAAAATTTACACTGAAGTTTTTAGAAGTAAAGAGGCATTATATCTACAATTTACTCTGAAATGTTTCAGAAAAAATTTACTCTGAAATGCTTCAGAAAAAGAGATAAAGATAGAACATATGGATGAAAATACTTGCCTTGTTGGGTTGTGAGAACCACATAAGATCGTGCATATTAAGCACTACAATTTTTAGTTTCACTGAAAACATGGCCCTTCCATAGGATGAGCCTACAATAATTTATTTCATAAAATATTGAAATCTCGTTATAACTCTCTTTAAACAGATTGACTTTTTACCAAATTCTGCTGTTGTACACGAGCCAAAGGGTTTATTTATTTATTTTATTGAAGTGCCCAAAGATCTTTGTTAAATGGTTACTATACTTGAAAATAAGTTTTGTATGTTAATTTTAATCTCGTAGAAGTTCACAATGTTTAAGTAGAAGTCCTTTTATTTAGATGAGAAAAAATGAGAATTTGTTATTTGCAGGTTAATTTGAGGTTTGGCCAAACAAGTAGACTCACTTTGCTTTTCACCAAATAAAATTGGTTTTTGGCAACAAGATTCAGGGTAATTGACTCTGAAACTGCTGGCAGTTTAGGAATTGTCTGCACAAATTCTTATAGTTCAGGGCACAGAAAACCCCAACTTTTCCTCTTAGAAATTTAATCCAATGTAAACACAAGTTTCCAAGGTTTGTTCAGAAATGCTAATTACTTTCTTCTTCATTTTTTCCATGATAAAGCCATTCTTGGATGTCAGCAAGCAGGATTAAACCTTAGGAGTATGTGAGGCCACTGGAAAATGCTTCATTGTTTTTCAGTCTTTCTGGGTCACCCAGTATTTGATTATCCAGACTAATTGTGGGCAGGGGAGGCATGAATAATTAAATTGTACAGACAAGCTCTTGTATCTTATTTTGGCTGAAGACTTCACCCTTCTTCTCAAACTTTTTTTCCAGAAAAGCTAACAAGTAGAGTGGTTAGTTTCCTGTCTTTGCTCTATTTCTTCTGTCCTTTCAAAAAAGTATTGACAAATTACAAAATGTCTCCCTCCCAAGTCCCACATTCCCTTTGCCACAAATTAGTGGTATCAATAATGAGGAAAAAAGCAGAGATCCAAGTAATAATTCCCTGAAAAGATAGACTTGCCTATTCTGTAACTTTCTGGTTATAAAAAGGAAGATAGAACTTGAGTCTGAATTTGTCTTCTGGCTTTTCTTTTCTTGATCATTTTCCAATCACCTTAAAGGCTATTTTCTTCTTTCTTCCCATTACAGGCGTTTTTGGCACCTCAGAAATAACAATGGAAATAAACATTTAACAGATGGTCCCAGCAGTTTTCCTGACATAAACACATAGTACAAAAGGAAAGCATATCTAATGGAGTCAATTAGATCTTATTTTAATGGATTTTATTTTTCTCAGAATATTCTCCTGGTCACAATTTTGTTCATTTCTGCCTTGTATCTCTGTGGCCCCTTACATACAGTTTCTGAAGCATTCTTTAAAGTCAACACCCTGTACCCACCTTATCCCCACTTATACACCACAGAGAAAAGTGTATCATATTGTTAGCACACATGACTTCACCACAGCAACTCTGCAGAAAAAATTAGGAAAGTTCCCCACATCTGCATCTGGTTCTCTTGCAAAACCAGAAGTCATAGGGTGGAAATAAGCCAAGGAATATCAGCAAGCAGAAGAAGAAAAAAAATGAGTTGAGAGAATACACTAAGGGCTTTTCATTGGTAAGGGGGAAAGTGAGAAAATCCTAGGGCAAACACGTCTGCCTCAGGGTCTAGGGACAGCCCAAGAGGTATGTTAAATGACCAGAACTGGGACTCGAACTTCTCCACACGGCCTGAAAGGATATATGAGTTCAAGGCCAAGATGTTCACAAGCATCAAAAGAGCACATCATCTTATTAGTTCTAGAAAGCAAGGCCAAATTCTGAATCTCAGCGTTCCAAGGCATGAAGGGACAAGCAACAGCTGACCAAGCCAAGGTCTACATAAGGAAGAACAATCAAGCAGGAGGAAAGCCAAGCCCAGGCCCCAGGCTGGGGACTCACCACAAGCAGGAGATGATGATGAGAAACAGAGTGCTGCACAGGCAACGGCCCAAACCAGCAGCAAAACCCAACGAGCCCCATGAGCTGTCCCCAGCCCTGCTTTTGTAATCCTTCAAGGTGGGGAGCAGGCCGGGGGTTGCACAGCATGCTGGGGACCAGGGAGGGGCAAGGGATTCCGGCAATCTTCTCAGGTGTCAGACCTATGGGGTCTCGCTGGCACCGGTGATTTGGGGAAGGGGAAAACTTCCAGTTTTTATCTCAAAGACAGATACAGATCACCTTGGAAATGTCCAGTGTTACAGGAGAAAGGGAGGAAATGGAAATGGGAATAGGAAGGGAGGAGGAGTGAGAAGGCACTCAATGCTCTCAAGGAGGTCATGTATAAAAAATGGAAGTTAAGAAGGCTCACCTCCTGAGGTGATAGATGTGTTAACTGATTGTGATGATCACTTTGCAATGGGCACATAAGTCATATCATTATGTTGCACATCAAAAACATGTGCAATGTTATGTGTTAATTATATCTCAATAACGCTGTGGGGGCAGGGGAGAAGGCTGGCTTTGGAGTCGCGATGCCTATATTTAAATCCCATCTCCACCACTTGGTAGCTGAGGGTGGATCCTAACTAGTAAAAACCAGGGCAAGTTATTGAACCTTTTCTGTCCCATCTGTGAAGTGAGGATAATAGAGTAAGTGTCCTTCCTCATGAGGTTGCTGGGAGGATTAACCGTAAATTGCTTAGAAGAGTATCTTGCACAGAGTGGGTGCTTGATACATTTTAGCTGTTATTTTGTGCTTTACGTATATTATCAGCAGGTAGTTATTGATCATCCACAGCATGCTAGGCACTTTGCTAGAAGTTGGGAAAACTATGGTAAACAAAATGCACATAATCCTCATGATCTCAAGAGGTAATGAGCAGACAGAATTTGAAAATCTAGATTAGGGTCTGTAAATAAAAGATTATGGAAGGTAAAAAATGTTAATGTGAGTGACAAGAGATGTCAGGAGATCATTTCTCCACTGATTAAGTTGTAGAAATAGGAAGATTAAGGGTCTCTTAGAGAGCTGTGTCATTACGAGAAGTGTGTTATGGTGCAGTCATCACCTCTTATCCACAAGGATACATTCCAAGACCCCCAGTGGGTTCCTGAAACCGCCGACAGTACTGAACCCTATATATACTACGTTTTTTCCTAAATATACACACCTACAATAAAGTTTAATTTATAAATCAGACACAGTAAGAGGTTAACAACAAGAACTAATAATAGAACAATTATAACAATATAAAAAAGTTAGGAGTATGTATCCTCTCTCCCCCCCCCCCAAATATCTTATATTGTCCTCACCTATTACTTAAAGGAAGCACTTTAGGACCATTTTATGGCATATCTGAACTGCCAGCATCACTACTCTTGCACTTTGGGGCTATTATAAGTAAAATAAGGGTTTCTTGAAAACAAGCACTGTGACATTGCTATGATTGATCTGATACCTGAGACAGCTACTTAGCGACTAATTGAACTCTCCTATTTTTACTCTTTTTGTCAGCATGTAAGACAAATAACAAAGACATATAATGTAGAATAAAGCTAATAAGTGGAGCTGAATCAAATGGTTAAACTATACAAACACACACACACACACACACGATTTGAATTATTAATAGGGAATAAACATTTCAACAATTTGAGATAAAATATGAAATGCAAATACTACTGAGAAAAGCAGTACACATATGTTTGTATTCCCCGAAAGCTCTGCTGTGTCCTGTAAGTTTGGCAAAGATCATCAATTTGTTGACGCAAACAGGACAGAAACAGGAGTCTCAAGGGGCTGAACACAAACCCAGCTCGCCCTTCTGCTTGAAACCTAGTGATCGCCTAAAAAGATTCTGTAACTCACTCTTATGACACCTAGTGGTTGCTGGCTATGTCTGCATCAGCAACATACACATTTATAAAATAATGTTATTATTGATTTTCAAAAATGGAAAAATTGACATTGAGCTACAAAATGACAGTTGAATCACCTGAGAGCAGAGCAGAAAGCCAGTTAGTTGTCCTTTATCATTGATTTGAAAGCTATATTCCTTAGAATTCTTGGGTAGATTGTACAAAAGGAGATGGACAGAAATATCAAATCCTTGGCGAGGCCCATTACTATGTAATATTCATCATGGAGCTTAAAGAACAAGTGGGAAACTGTCCCCTTGGTTTAACAATATGATGAGAGGAAGGAAACAAAAAGTCAACCAAAATCAAGCCTTCTCTTCTGGAAAATAAAGAGGCCAGTGTACCAGAGGCTGAGGAAGGTTTGTAGATCATGAGAGTAGGTGGCCTCATTTGGGCCTTTCAAATGTTTCCTTCTTCATATCTTCTTGTTCAAGTACGAAATATTCATATCTGTTATGGAAAGATGTACGATGCTAACTGAACGTTTCTAAATCCTCAGGAATACTCACCTAATGAATACATTTACACCAATCGTGGGCTTAATAAGGTACTGGAGAAAATTACATGGGAGGAATCAAAATTTCTATTAGACACCAATTTTCTATTATCTTCCACCCACAATAGCTAGATGCAGCAGCTAGCTCCATGAAACTAGGTGACTTAAGATTCATAACACAATAATAGTAATATTAACAATACTATCTTGCTTGTTTTCCTGCACCATAATTTATTTAGCCAATTTTCTATCGTTGGGCACTTAATTTAAAATATTTTGACTGCTGCAAATAACCCTGCAAAAAAAAGAAATCTTTGCACGTAAATCCTTTGTACCCAGAACTGATATTCTGTTTTTAAAATTATAAGGAATGTTTAAAACACGCAGAGGCATAGATCATAATTTAAAAAATACTTATGTACCTACCACTCAGCTTAAGAAATTAATCTTTACTGATATAGTTACTGTCCCCATGAATTCTTCTTTATTCCATCTCATTTCTTATTCCCAGCAGTAACCTTACCCTGACATTAGTGTGTATCATCCTTCTGTATTCCTTTACACTTTCACTACATGGTATGTATCTCTAAGCCACACATATATTTACTACTTAAGATAAATTTCCCTGATTGCAAATGTAATGCATGCTTGTTGTAGAAAAGTTGGCAATATAGCAAAGTATAAATAAAAATACAAACAAAATTATTGCCCAAACACAACATTATGAAATACTAACTATTGTTGGTATTTTGATCTACTTGGCTCCACTTACTACTCTCTTTAAAAAAAATCAGCTGTGTTTCAGAGGATAAGGGATGAGGGGGGGGTGGTAGAAGAGGGAAAAGGGGGTGAAATATATGGTGATGGAAGGAGAACTGACCGTGGGTGGTGAGCACACAATGAAATATATAGATGATGCACTATAGAATTATACACTTGAAACCTATATAATTTTATTAACCAATGTCACCCCAATAAATTTATAAAAATTAAAAACCAGCAAACAAACAAACAAAAATAAACTGGGTTCAAAACAATTGCTTTAAATTGAATGGTGCTTTTTCATTTACAAAGTGCTATGTTTCCCATCTTACTTAATTCCCTAGCATCTCTGTGGAGTAGGTGATTTTTTTGGCAGGTGATTTATTTGTATCTCTATTTTAGAGATGAGGATGAGAAGTTCTGAGAGATGAGTTAATATCTCAACATCTCTCAGCTGTCAAGTGAATGGACCAGAACTCATTTGTGGATCTTTCAAATCCAAATCCAGTGGGTTTTTTGTCAAAATATTCTACAATGTCACCACCATTATTCCCCACTAAAATCCCCAAGAATCAATGACAACCCTTCTTTCTCATTCCGTCTCCTTGCCCTTTTGTCACTTGTCAATTTACATGCCAACTGTCATATTTATTCTAAATCAATTTTTTTGTGTGTGCAAAAGTTGAATAGGGAGAAAAAAACGCAGTGTCACTTACATTAGATGACACATCTCAAAAAAAAAAGGTTCTTATCTACAGGGTATTAGGCTAATTAAAATAAGTCAGACAGAGAAAGACAAATACCATATGATTTCACCTATATGTGGAATTTAACAAAACAAATGAATAAAACAGAAACAGCCTCACAGATACAGAGAACAAACTGCTGGTTGCCAGAGGGGAGGGGTGTTGGGGAGTGAGCAAAATAGGTGAAGGGGAATAGGAGGTACAAACTGCTAGTTATAAAATAAATAAGTACAGCACAGGGAATACAGTCAATAATATCATAATAACCTTGTATATTATTACAAAGAAGGTTATTAGACTTCCCATGGTGATCACTTCATAAGGTACATAAATGTCAAATGTACACCTGAGTTAATATAATATTGTATGTCAACTATACTTAATTTTAAAAGTGGTCCTGGATCTTAGCTTTTACTGCCATGACCTTAGCTACGGCCTGTATTCTGATTCTAGGCATAGCTTTAATCTGATGCTGTCAGAAAGGTCTACGCTTGAAAAATGTGCTGTGATTGTTCCTATGTAGTAGAATCTCTCTCCACAGATATGAGCCCCAGGAAGCAAATAAATTGGCAAAAAAAAAAAAAGAGAGGCTTTCAGTAAGATGATTCTAGATTTCATCTCGGATGAAATGTTAACTTTGTCAGAAGAGTCTACAAGAATACCGACGATCAAAAAATTGTCCTGTTTGCGTTGATTAATATTCCTTTTTGAGTGGCTGATATAAGAACACAGTGGAGCTCTTTTCTGTATCTTTGCAGTTGCTCTTCTTTTTACTTTCGTTGACGACATCTCAAAACATTATGACTCATCGGTCTATTCCTGCAGCACCACCATTAGAAGAAACTCAAGTCATCAACTGAAGCAACTCTCGCATGTCAAGTGTGAGGAAGACTCTGGAAATTCTTATGGAATAGCTGTTTTCTGTTGTATTATGTAATAGTTGTATTATGTTGTTTCTACATAGAAGCTGATGAGGATGTTGCTTCATCATCATTGTCATCGTCGTCACTGTCATGATAACACGGGTCATACTGGGCAACTACCATATTCCTGGCACATCCTTAGACGCTAAGGTAAATATTGTTATGTGCATTTTACAAATGAGGAAACTGAGGCTCAGGGCAGTTAATCAGTGAGCCTGAGTTCACCTTGCTAGTAAAAAAACAGAGTCAGAATTTGAATCCGGGTCTTTCTAAAAACAGAGCCTGTGCTCTGCAAAGACTAATTTGTGAAGCACTCTGTCACTTCGGTGCCATGGACTAAAAGCTATACAGAGATGACAACACCTGCCTTAGAGCCCAGGCGTTCCCAGGTCAATGGGAAGAAAAGGGCACACACAGAAGCAGTTCCTGGGCAGAACCAGTGCTATGAATTGCTATCAAAAGGAACTAGCAACATATCCTGTGAGCCTGGGGGAAGATGAAGTCATATTTGGGGAGAAATTAGAAATTTGAGGAGTGTCTTGAAAAGATAGAACTTCATCAGGTATCGCTGTGGAGTAGTTCCGATAAAGAGAACGATATGTAGATAAAAGTCCAGAATTGGAAGGGTAATATTGGGGTTCAGATCATTTTAAGTAGGCTATTGCCATCCCCCCTACCTATCCTCTGTCATTCAATTTTAAATAGAGCAGAAATTGGCTCTTATCTTTGACATAATCTTGTCCTGATTAGGCGTGAGAGAGCTACCTAATGACAGAGAGGCAGCCTTGAGGAAGGAACGCTGCCCGGCTGGTGGGTTGGGGAGCGGGGGAGGCAGCAGGGACCACCCAAGGCTCATACACAAACCAACTGCTCTGAGAAGCCAGTGTCCACCTGCTTCCCGATAGCCCATGCTTCAGATTGTAACTTATTTTTCTATTTAAGAGGATACTTGGCTGGTGTTCATTTTGTCCTCAGTATACTTTAAAAAATTTTTTTTCTCAGTATACTTTTATACTATGTACAGGGATCTATGCATAGCATAATGAAAGGTTTATATAGCTGATATCATGGCAGCTTTCAACCCCTCCATGAGGAAGGAGCTTTGTCTATTCCGTTCACAGTCACATGGGCAGTGCCTAGACCAGTGTTTGGCACACACAATTTGGCAAAATAAATGTCAACAGACACTGACTGTGTGAAGCTATATTCTAGTGGGAATGGAAGGATATGGTAGCGAATGTTGACATAGGAGAGATGGAAAAAAATCTTGAATGACTTGGGTTTGTGTCACTGTCTGGCCTTAGGCAGCCTATGTGAGTTTTACAGGGCTGGCAGTGATAAAACCCGGATACCAATACCTGGTTGTCCCAGGTGAGTGGGCGTCTAATATATGCAGCCCTTTTATCTGCCTTGGGAAGCCGACCTGTCTGTACTAGGAGAAGCCAAGGGCTAGGATACTGTTGAGTTTAATCCAAAGTGATACCAAGAAGAGAACATAAGGTGACTCAGAGTCTAAAAATGTATTGTGCAAACAGACCGGGTGCCAGTCGCCTGGGTAATCTGGCTGGGCTGGAAAAGGCCAGGTGAGGAACGCTGAGCTCCATTCTCAACACACGCCCCAACCAAGGAGCCACGTACACCTCAACCAGAAATCTATCCAGGCTGTTCAATGGCTCAAAACAGATCACCAGCAGAAACACAGCTCTCATCCTAAACAAGTAAACTCAAGTAATGAAAATATAACACTTGAAAACACTGAATGAACTGAAAAAGCAATGACCTGCTTTCCCATATACTCACCACACCAAAAATATGGTGCTATTTACTCAGAAGGAACTTTCCCTGTTTTTGTGGCCTTAAGTCATAAAGCTTGACTGGCAGCTGAGCCTGAATGGAATGGTAGGTAGTTCATCCTGTTGGCAGAGAAGACAGCAGTGCATAGGATACAATATAATGATGATGCCAAACCTTTCTGTTTCTTTTGATGAGACAAGAAAATGTCTCAGCTTCCCTGGTAGGCTGGCTGCTCAGATGCAAAACCTTCGAGCTCCTGAATGTCAGTGTTACCTGGGAGCCACCTCCAGGCACCTGCTCTGTCCTCATGCTCCACGCCAGCCAAGCGCCACGGGGAAGCTCACAGGTGCCAGAATGTGCATCAAGGCTGTGAGCTCTGTGCTCAGCCCTTGTCTGCAGCTGTGTAGTCAACGGCTGCCAGACACATCCGGGCGAGGAAAATCAGCCTTATCCCAGGGCCAGCACCAAGAGCAATGTCAGGGCTCAGCATCCTGCACCTCTCCTGCAGCCATCGTCCCTGCTGGGGGCCGGTCCTCTGTCCTTTTCTGCTTCCTCCATACCTGGGCTCTGAAGGAGAAGGAACAGGCACCCGAGAGTAAGGTGGAGCCCTCCCAGTAGGAGTTAGCACTCTGCTCCTCCTCTCCTCACTGTCAGGCTGAGTTTCGTGTTCCCCACATGTTTCCAACTTCACAGAGGAGAGGAGACAGCTTTGGTGATCTATGAGCTTGGGCGAATTTCCTTTGGGTAGGAGGACTTGAGTGGCTAGGTCCTTTTCCAAGTCCTGGCTGTGGCTAAGATGGGTCTCAAACCAAGTAGAAATATCAGCAAGTTTCTCTTCAGATGCTCTAACAACCCTTTTCTTCTCTCTCCTACCTGCAGGCTTCCCTTCACCCGACATCCAGGCAGCCAGTGACTTCTGACGGCCAATACCTTGGCCTGCACACTCTTAGCTCCCTTCTGTCTATTTCTGCAGCATGAGAAAGTTAGTGTAAAATGTGGTTAAATGAATTCACACCACTGGATGATAAACTCGCTGTTAATGGCTAAACTACCAATATCTAGAATCTGTCTGGCACATGATAGCCACTCAGTAAATATTTGCTGAGTATAAGGCTGCAAAAGTGCAAAATACCAAGCGATCTGTCAACTCTCTAGGGGATATTTGCACAGAGGAATAACAGAACAATAACTACCACTGGTTAACATAACAATAACTACATAGTGAACATAACAATAACTGCCAGCAGTTGACTAAAGATTACAAGTTACTTTTATACAGTCAAAGGACAGGATCTGTGCATTTCCAACAGCCCCATAGTCTCCTGGATGATGTGTTTTCGAGTGACCCTCCCAAATGACACCATTTTGAGAAACCCCTTCCCTGCTTATGAGCCTGTTCCCACATAGCTAATCACTCTCCTCCCCAACAAACGGGACTTTTTGTTCTTTCCTCACATTCCCACTGAGGTTCCTTCATAAAAGGACAGAAAAAGTAACCAAGCCTGTATTTTTTAAAAAACACTGTTCTGGAATGTTTGAGGAAAACCTTGGGCTTTCCACAGCCACTCCCTGTCTGGAAAGTCTTGGGTCAGCCTCTTGCCGGTTTTTTCCTTCTGTTTTTCCTCTTGGTGTGTCCCTTCTGAGTGTGTTGTCCTGTTTCCTGAGGCAGGAACCTGTCTACAAGCAAGGTCAGGGAGTTGATGGCATTTCTGGAGCCGGCTTTCTGGCAGCTGGTGACCCAAGCAAGGGGCCTGGCCTCATCCATTAGTAACTGTTGACATTTGTGTACGAAGGAATATGTTAGTAACAGCACTCACCTCCATCAGGCCGCTCTCGGGCTGGGGCAGAGGAGACAGGCAGTGAGTCACGTGATGGTGGGAGAGAGCCTAATCACCTGGACTGCAGGGAAAATGACATGAAAGGAGCAGGCAGGAGAGGAAGTGCCCTCTCTCCCTATCCCTCTACCCTCTGCCCCCACCCCACTCTGCCCTATCGCTGACCTCCTGCCAGGCCCTCTCTCCCTGCAGCCAGCTGCCCTCCTCCCACACCACCATCTGCTCCAGCCACCTGGGAGATGTGTCTTTCTCTGTATGTAACTTGCTTCTCACTCCTCGATGCTTTTGTATGGCATTCCCTCTGCCTCTGACACGCTTCCCTCAATGCTATATTGGTTTGGTCTTACTCGTGTTTCAAAGCCCAATTCAAATGTTTTCACTCTTTTGAAATTCTTCCTGCTCCCCTTTGCGACTGGGAAGCCCTTTGGACAAATCCACACTCGGTAAGACAATTACTATATTGTGTCACAGTTGCTCCTGCGTACCTCAATTTCCAATAGACTTAGACTACTCAAGGGGAGGGACTGCCCCTTCTTCATCTTTGTATCCACTTTACCTAACCAGGGTATAACGACACTCAGTAAGCGTCTATGAGCCAAGGGAGCAAAGTACTTGTGCTATGCAAGGGACAAAGGACCCCAGCTCAACAGGCAGGTACATAGAGATGATGTGAGCCCAAAGTCTGTAATTCGGAAGAGGTTTCCATCCTCAGATGCCCTCCAAATCTATTCACTCTTGCAAGCACAATGATTGTTGTTTGGAGGGTATGCCATTAGTAGACTGGTAGATTTCCTCTGCCACCATGCCTGTGCCACATAAGAATTTATAGTGTCTACTCAGTGCTCAGCTCTACAATAGATGAGGCAGAGGATTCAAAAGAAGTAGAAGATGTGATCTCTACTCCCCTGGACCATAAAGCCAAGCTCTAAAGAGAGCATGGCCGAAATGAGAAGATATACATTGGCACTGGCCTACCTGCTGTGGCTCAGGAGAGTCATTCAACGTTTTTCAGTGAGGAAATTCCTACTTCTAATTTTCCTGGATATTTCTATATAAAGTTACTCATGTTAGAAACGATGTGACTGAAAATCCGTGCTTGCAGTTAAGAGCATCTGCTCTTGAATTTCAGATCGAGGTGTTGATTCACCGGGCAAGGTAGAATCACATGACGGAAACGGGCTTTGGCAGTGTGGGAAGGATGAAAGCGGCAGACAACGGTGAAGAGATTCTTACAGTAGTTGAGGCAAGAGATCATAGCAGCCAGACCGGACTGCTGCAGTGAGAATAAAATCAAAAGGGTGGCCAGCATGGCTGTTCTCTGCCTTTCCTAAAGCTACTTACAACTCCTGAAGGAAAGGCTAGCATCATGCCAGGATCAAGAAAAGGTATCTAAAGAAATGAAACCCCAAGCCAAAAAGGGATTTTCTATCACTGAAGCTGCTATTATATTTGAATGTATAATGTACTCAGGTTGTGTTTAAACTCTCCTTGGCAAAATTCAGTTTGTTAAATGCTAAGTTGCATTGCTGTATTGCTTATGCTTCGTGGCACTGGCAATTATCTCAAGCCATTCAGAGAAACCAAGAGCCCCTAGTTTCCAGAATTATTTAATCTGGTCTTGAGTTATCCTACCAGGTTTGCATCTAACAACAGCGATGGGTTGTATTTCTAAACAAGAATTTGTATTTAACCATGTTGTTATTGCCTTTTAAAATAATAGTCATAATGTTCATTGCAGAAAACATAGGCAAAATAACCTATAAACTCACAACCCCAAAATAAGTATTTAACATTTTATTGTCCCTTTTTCTGTTGTCTTAACGTTTGGGTGCTTTTTTATTTTTGTATATGTATTATTTTTTCTCAAATAAGAATCTCTTAACCATGACTCTCTCTTTGCAGCGAGTTGGGAGTGTGTGTGGGAGCGGGTGAGAAGGAAACAAATTCCACAGGAAAACTGAACTTCTACTTTCTAGAAGTAGACCTCTAGACCTCCAATACCCCTAACTGCTCATCTCTTTCTTTTTAGTCCTGGAGGACATTTGATCCCTAGGCCGGCTTCCTGCTTCCTGTTCTTCCTGCCCCTCAGTCCCATGCCCCAGTCCCTAATCTGAGGATTTAAGGGCGTGTGGGAGTGAGTAGGCTTGATTGGAAGGAGATGTTAGAATTGATCCTGTGTAGAGACCTAAACTTCAGGTAACCTTTGACCTACCTGTGGGGAAATGAATTCTCTGTGACTCCTGGAGATTTCCTAGCTCTCTCCTTCACTGGGGTCATAAAGGTGCCTCAAAAATGGAAGCGCATAGACTCATAAGAGTTGAAAGGCCCATTGTGTACGGCATCGTGCTGTTAAACAAAAAAACTTCCATGGCCGATAGCCTTTCTAAAAGAAAGAATTTATTGAGGCATACATACGCTAGCCAAAAAAAGAACCAGGTCCTGGGGCATGCAATCTAAACCACCAGCAGCAGCGCTAGATGGAGAAGACAACATGTCTGCTCTCCTGGTGCTAATGGCTATTTTATACATTAAGTAGGGGAAAGAAAGATGTAAGTTGTTTTGAAATAATTTACATTGTTTATAAATAAAGGAGGTGGGAGAAGGTAAAGCAGGGCTAGTTCTGGGATAGGTGCGTAGTCTGTAGGAAGAAGTCTTTGCTCTTTTGGATTGGTTGTGGGCAACAGTCTGGGAACTTTATGTGAAAACAAGATGTGGTGGCACCTCGTGGTTTATTCTGCTATTCTTTCTAGATAATTGTGGAAATAGCCACTTGGAAGTAAATGCAAAGTTCCAACTTACACTCAGGAATGTTATCAGCCTTTTGTTGGTTTCAGCCTGCAGTTGTTAACTGATTAACCAATCGTCTCTTCCTTCCACCCTCCAGCCTGCTGTAATTTAATTAGGACATGTCAGAATTTTCTCCTTGTCAGTGCCCAATCTCCCATCCAGTACAGGCAGTCCCTCCTTAGCATCACTGCCGAGTGACACCCAAGCTCAGCACAACGTGAGCAGAAGTAAGGAATTCAGGACTGTTTATGCCACTGCTGGACACTGGACACCCCAAAGGCCAGACAACCCCGTCTTTATTTTCAGCGAATATCTGATTTGACATGAGATGAAATGATATAAAATTTACTCACTTAATTGTGACATTTTTGCCTTCAAAGATAATTCTATTTTAGGCTGCACTGAAAGATACTAACTAGTATTTTAGAAAAAGGGAAGGCTCATGACCCTCCTGAAATTATATACAAAATCACGTGAGTTTATGCATATGTCATATATATATATATATATATATATATATATATATATATATATATATATATATATATTGAGTTGGGGCCAGAGCTTTTACAGGGTTCTGTAAGTCCAAGGGTCCCATGTGGTTCTGTGCCTTCCCCGAAGTGCTATGTTGAGTCCAAGACGTCACACTCACAAGGAATACAAACCGGATCTTGTTCAGATCTTGCTCCGAGGGAGGCAGACTCACATCCTTGATGGGTCAGCTTGTCACAGGGGTGCCAGGGCTTTGTCTTTAGCCTAGAATAAGCCCCCCTTTCTCCAGCAGAGCCCGACGAATGTGCAATCTGTGTCAAGGCCAGCCACGCGGAAACATGATGCCATCCGGGCCTTTGTTTCAGATATGCTCTCATTGCTCATGTGTCAGCCTGTCTGTGCCTTGACTTTTCTACGTTAGCACCTCCCAGCTATGGAAAAGGCATGAGGGATAATGGCCATTTGTAGAGTCAGAGTGTGTCACGAGGGTTTGCAGACAAAGGGGTACAGAGGCTCACACATTCCTAGCTCATCATCTGCACACCCATTCAGGAAAAGGAAATGACTGGGGCCATATCACTCAGAGCCTGTCTCTACTGCTCCTGCCGTGATCGCTTCAAACACGCACACACAAAGAGACACTTTTCCCCTTTTGTTTTTAGTAATAATAGCAAGTCCTACCAAGGGGTTACATTATCTCTGTGTTGATTTACTTTAAAATATTTTGATACAATCTATACCAAAGTAGTGAGGAGGCATTTGAAGAGTCCTAATCAGGCATCTACATTCCAAAGGTGTTTAGTTAGCATTTGAAATAACCTAATTAGGGATCAACACATCAGAAAGGATTACTTAGCCCTTCAAATACTATCACTTAAATCTCTACCACAAAGGATGTGTTAATTAGCATAAGGGATGTTAGAAGTAAAATTTTCATTGGTGGAATGGATGGTATTCAAGTCATGCAAATTGGCAATATACCAAGTCTCAAATAAAAAGTAAACAAACTAAAGCCTCCACATATGAATATACTCAAGTTTTTCTGTCCTGTATAGGACCCTTCAAGAGTTTTCATAGCTATGGAATTAAATCCAGAATATTTAATTTAGCAATTCCACGTCACTTGGCAGCAGCCTCCTTACACACATCAGCAACCCTCACTTCCCCACATACACAGTCCCACAGATCAGGCTGCTTCCCTTGTTACGATCTTCTCATACACTGTTTTCTTGGCTGGAAACACTCTCCTAGATAGGAGTTCTGTACTTCCTGTGTGAACTTGCTTAAGGCACATACCATTTCTAAACCTCCATTTTCTCATCTATAAAATGGGGGGAGGAGGAATCACTCTCCACTATATTACTAAGGTTTCATGAGATTGTATCTGTAAGAAGATTTATCTCAGTGCTTGACATATGGAAAAATGTCATCATTGTTTTTATCATTAGTCACCTAGCTAACTCCAACTAGATCATCGAAATCCAAAGGTCTTCTTTTCTAGGGAGTTTCTCTCGTCACCACACTACTCCAAAACCAAGAGAATGCATCCCCACTCTAGGCTCTCATGAAGCCTGGCCAACCTCTATGGAAGCACATACTGTATATAGTACAATTTTTTTTTATGTGTTTACCTGCACCAAAAATCATTAGCTCCTTGAGGGCAGAAAACATGCCTTGATTTTGTTGTTTTTATGTCTCCAGTGCCTAGTATAGAAAAGATACTCAATAAATATTTAATAAATGAACAAATGCATGTACTAATTAGGGACCTGTGGCTCCATGAAGAGACACTCCAGGAGGAAGCTTTGAGAATTACCATCCGATGGGTGAATGGTAGTCACCTGGAAGAGGAGTAAACCAAGTTTGATTTGGAAATTACAAACAATAGGATTCAGCTCAATATATAGAAGCATTACTGTGACTCTTCAAAAAATGGAATGTGCTGCCTCTGTGGTATTTCTTTCTCCAAAGTTATTTCAGCAGATGTCAGTGACATGATAAATTGGATTTACCCACAGGATAAGATATTTTCTTATAAGGTGCCTTCTAATATTCTGTGACATTCTATGCCAATTTCATATAAGAAACCCTTTTTTATTGATAAAATGATATATTCTTTGAGACTTTTGCTTGGCTATTGGGAAATGGAGGTAAATTTATAAATTATTCATATCAAATTGTTGGGCCTTGGGTCCACTTATTGAAAACACAGGGATGGCTGAGGAGGCCAATTGGGTTTTAAAGTCAGAATGACCTTTAGCCAAATGGGTTTAAAACAAAAAGTTAGGTAAATCTTGAGTTGAACTAAACTCCTAAATTCGCAATGTCATTAAATGCTGAAAACATTTTAAAAACTTCCAGAGAACAGTCAAACCCAAAATAAATCTAATGCCCAAACTACTTTTTCCAATTTGTAGTAGCCAATTAATCATCGAATGGGGACTAACCTCAGCTATAGCTTGTGTACAAATGTAATGTAACCAGGAAACTCCCATGCTGTCTCTGGGCAAGCCTTTCTACTCACTGAGGAACACAGAAGCGGCTTTCCACTAAGTAGATATTTTGTGAGTAGGTAAAAATACAGGTATAATGTACTCATCAAGAATGATCTTGTTGGGCTGGCTGAGTGGCACGTTGGTTAGGAGTTGGCTTGGGATGCCAGCTCTGAGCAGCAGGGCCCTGGTTCGGATCCCACATAAGGACCAGTGACGCTGCGCCCTCTACAGCTAAGATGGTGAACAAGAGCGCGACCTGGCGCTTGGCTGCATGAGTCACTGGCGATGGTAGTAGGCTGCAGTGGAGCTGGCCAGCAGCTGATGTGAGCTTTCATGAGCTACCGTGAGCGGCCGTCCAATGGCTGGCAAGCGACTGCCTCCCCCAGGAAGAGGGCAATGATAATGCTAACATGGACCAGTGAAGCAACATCCTCCACAACTAGACCGAAGAACAAAAGGACAGCAACTTGTCTGTTTTCTTCCCCCAATCCCCCAATAAAATAAAAAAACAACAACAATGATCTTGTCATTCTGATTAGTGGGTAATACTGGATTAAACATTTAACAATTTTTTTCTGAGTCTTCTTTGGAAAAGCAGAGAAAGTCATATTACCTTAGGAAAGAACCAGATCACTGCAAGTATTTATAGCCTATCAGCATTTTTCTTCATTACTTTACAGATTTTTCTCTGCATCAATTGGGCAAATGGCTAGGATAAGATGAAAGCTATTCTTTAAGATGAAGTTGCCTCTTTTCAGCACCAAGGAAAATGAAGACCAAAATAAGCAGCTGAAATGTGACACTTTCCATGAATAGGTTTGAATAAATTTGAGAATTATCCAGTTTGGCTCCCTGTTTTGGTCAGATGAGTAGAATATTGGCTGTATTTTGTCTCTGCTTCGGGACATGTAGATAGAGTTTATTGACATTCATCCCTAAGAATTTTCCTTGGATTTAACAAAATATAAGTATGCTATTATTCTTGATGAATGTGACAACTGATCACACCTGTGGATCAAATTAGAAAGACTAAAATTCCTGGCAAAGCCTATGAACAACTAAGAGGCTTAATAGTCACAGACAAAAATAAGCTATTATAGAGTTTATGCAGATATCTCATTATTTGAAAATATTTATCATATTGTGCTTAGGAGAGACTCATGATAAACTCTGCTAAGTTTCTTGAAAAATTTCATATCGTATAGTAGTCCCCCCTTACCCACGGTTTTGCTTTCCATGGTTTCAGTTACTTGTGGTCAACTGAAGTCTGAAAATGTTAAATGGAAAATTCCAGAAGGAAACAATTCATTAGTTTTAAAGTGAGTGCTGTTCTGAATAGGGTGATGAAATCTTGCACTGTCCCGCTGTCCTACCCATTAGTCTTGGAGCCAACTTGGTTATCAGATCTCCTGTTGCAGTATCAGAGTACTTGTGTTCAAGTAACCCTTATTTTATTTAATGGCAGCCCCAAAGCACTGGAGTAGTGATGCTGGCAGATCGGATATGCCACCGAGAAGCCACACAGTGCTTCCTTTAAGTGAAAAGGTGAAAGTTCTCTACTTAATAAGAAAAGAAGTTCTATGCTGAGGTTGCTAAAGTCTACAGTAAGAACAAATCTTCTATCTGTGAAATTGCCTAATTTCCAAATTAAAGTTTATCATAGTTATGTATGTATAGGAAAAAATATACTACATATACAATTTTGTACTATTCACAGTTTCAGGCATCCATTATGGATCTTGGAATGTATCCCCTGCAGATAAGCGGGGACCACTGTATAAAGGTAATAAAATAATAATATTCTCAGTCTCATTATACCTAGATTTCATTTTTATTTTATTTTCTAAAACACCATGTCAAGAACAGAGTGAATAAAATGACATCAAGTTTCTCAACAGCTGGATAGTGACATTAATCTCATAAGGGTGCCTCACTCACAACTACACGTCATGGCTTTTTAATGAAATAATTTAAAGGAATTCTAAGGAAATATCAGACTCAGAATGTTTTTAACCAGGAAAATAGCATTGACTTAAAAAAAAAAAAGCCACAACAGTATTTTATAAATTCTTGCCTTTTGACATTGGATAGCCTTAGAATTTCATTTCTTGTCTGAAGGATTCCATATTTATAAAGAAGGAGGAGGAGAAGAATCCCAATAGTCAACGTCTGGCTGAAAGCATACCTGAAAAGCCTATAATTGTATATGCAGAACAATGTTATATCTTCAAATTTATAAAAACTTTCCTGGAGGTAATGTTTAAGAGGCTAGAATTTTCTTAGGTTAAGCAACCTCATGAGAATTCTAAAATATTGGTATGGCTGCAGTAGTAACCTTTTTACTTTTAATTGTTTCTTAAATATGCTTATTAGTGTCAAACTATTTAAAGTAGAAACCTCAGTAATTTCTTTCCATGGAACAGTTGTCCCCCTAAAACTAAAAACATTTGTCATGCCAAGGAAAGTGCACATTAAAACGTCTCTGTAATTGTAGAAAACCGTAATGACTTCCTAAGTTACCTATGTGGTTATATGCTCTAAATAGCCTTGGGAAGGAGGAAGTTGGAATGGGGAATCTGTAAATGGTGTAGCGACCTCCCTTCTGGGGACTCTGGGCATACCCACGCAAGCTATTTTTTTATATGAGCCACAACACACATGAAGTTCCCTATAGAATGACAATATCTGGTGCATTCTATTATGTTTTCGGGGCCCAAATATCTGTTTTAATCTCAGTCCTGTTGGGTAGGAATATGGAGGAAAACCACTATAGGCTCTTGGCTACAAAATGGTGGCTGGACCAGGGTTAAAGTGTGTGTGTGTGTGTGTGTGTGTGTGTGTGTGTGTGTGTGTGTTTATAGGATGATCTTTAATAGCCCTTTATTTATAATAGTACTCAAAGTGATTGCTTTAAGTTCAACGTTTGTTTTTTCATTTATTTGTTTTTTCATTTTAATGAAAGAATTGGGGATATTTACTTTGAAGAAAATGAAGATCTGAAGGGTGGTGAGGAGAATGTAGGGGGACCAGATGGATGTTTTCAATAGGAAAGATTTGTCCCATGACAGAGGGATTTGACTCACAGTCAGAGATACAGGAATATTAAGGACAAAGTGGATGTCATCATATTTTAAGTCAAAATATGGAAAAACTTTCTACCAAGTCAACTTGCCTGAATTTGATTCAAATGATTACTTTTCAAGGACAATGTAAAGACAATTTATGCACCAGGTGAAGATGACCTCCAAGATTACTTCCAACCATAATGTTGGGGGATTCTATTATTCTAAAGCTAAATAATACTTGCTCTGATGAATTTTCTTCTGAATTAATTTTTTTCAGAACCTGGGCCAGAGATCAATTACATGGCTATTAGAAGAGCAGCTTCCTAGAAGACTTACTTTTTCTTCTGCACATCCTAAAGCCTTGAGTGTGCTACTCAGATGTCTAGCATACTCTAGACTAGGTGTGACAGAGCCTGAAGTTTCTCTGAATGACTCAAGAGAGACAAGACATATCTTTGGCCCAGGAATGTCAATGGCATTCAGTATAGCAACACATTCAAAAGGGAAAATAAAAGATGAGAAAGCATTATCTGTGAATTCAAAATCTTATATTGTTTCATTCACCAATAGAACCAGTGGCAGATCAGTACATAATGATTGCAAGAGCTAAAGTTTACTCTAACAATTGCTAATATTATTGTTGGTGTCTGTTGTTTCAGAGTTTGTCTCATTCCATCTTTATAAAAATTTTATGAAATAGATACAATTATTAACCTCATTTTATAAGCAGAGAGGTGTTAATTACTGCCCAAGTATGAACAACAAGTAAATGGCATAGCTGGAATTCAAACACAGACTTGTCTGCTTCCAATCCCATAGTCTTAACCACTATTCTCAGAGGAGACTGGGGCCTCCCAAATATCCTGGATGGCTGCTGCCAAGGTGGCCCTGAATCAGACTCTCTGTGGAGGATCTTTGACCAAGACCTAGAACTTGAAAAGAGAGCACCAACCCGGGGTCACACAATCTCCAAACTATTGGGTTGTTGGAAAAGTCATGACGCATTTTTGCAACGAAATACATAGAAAAATATGTCATGACTTTTCTGACAACCCAATATTTGGAACTTTGGAAACAACAAATATCACCCATGTATCAACAATAATATATGAGGAGATGAGGAAATCAGGAATGTGTGATTATTTGAATTGAATGGGAGAAATTTGAGCGAGTAGATTAATAATTCACATAGGCAAAGGCATCCTAATCAACTGTATTTAGTAATATAATGTTCTTTACTTTTTCTGAGGACAAAATGAGACAATTTTGAGAAAAATGGTTCAGGGCCAATGTGAGAAATAAATTCCTGGAAAAGAAATAGTAAAGCTTAGGAACAGATTACAAAGAAAAATTGCAACTTAGAAAAATAAATTATTGACCTCTGTGAACTAATTTGTGCTTTGACGACAGGAATGACTACGTGATACTCAAAAACATTCAGTAGGGGAAAAGATTAGCTAAATTGTTGTTTACTATCATGTAGTTTTAAAAAGAAAAAAAACATTTAAAAATATATATTTTTTTACTTTTGAACTAGTTATTTGAAGAGAAAACTTGGACCTACCTCACTTTTTCCAAATGAGTGTGCTGTGACATCAATGGCACATTGCAAAGCAATGTGTATTCGCGTTAGGTTTTTTCACTCCCGTTGGCCAATTTCTGAGTTGGAAGACTAAGTAGGGGTTATTTGGGTTGAGTCTCCTGCTGCTTCTTACTGCTTTTGGATTACAGATCCTGGCTCTCAGACGAAAAGGTACGATTCTCTTCAGTCCATGTGCTAAGCCTATGGTAAAAAGGTCCCCAATGAGCCTGGCTCTGCCAACACAAATCAACATTTAAACCTTTGGGAAGTCATTGAATATGTGATGTTCCCTTGTTAATTCAATGATTCTTTCATTCCAGGATGAAAAAAAATACTAAGCAGTACTTTCCAAAATGAAATTTGGATGTCACCCAATCCCTTAGAAAAGCTGACAGATCTGCCTCCCAGGAGTGGATGGAACTTAGTGAGCACCAAAACAGCGAGATGTATAGGAGATCTCCAACTAGTGGTAAACTAGTGGCTGTGGTTCCAGAGCCTTTTCCTAGTGTTGAGTCTTTGTTTCTTGAGCTGTATAATGGGGGGTCAATGAGACCACATTATATAAGTACTTGGTACGCTGCAAAGTACATAGACATGCTATGTTAAGTGTTGGTATAATTATGGGGTTCCCCATTGATATGGCATCATTTTACAATTCTGATGAAACAAGTATTATTGGAAAATATCCTTCCAAATTAATAATAATGAACTCTTAATTATGGAGCCTTTACAATGTGCCAGGTACTGAGCTAAGCTCATTAAAATACAAAATCTTGTTTAATACCCCACAACTAACGTAGTATTATTATCTCTAATAATAAATTTATTTATATTTTTTATTAATTTGTAGATGAGAAAACTGAGGTTTAGAGAAAGAGAGTAACCTGCTCCATGCTATAAAGCTTGAAAGAGCTACTAGGCATCTGGACCACATTGGTCTGGTTCCTGAGAATCCTACTGTTGCTTTA
>NW_017731874.1:1354832-1367491 GCF_001890085.2 Hipposideros armiger
CTACTTTAGATGTAAATCATATAGCCCCTCAATGAATGTGTGTTGTAGGAAAATCTAAATCCATGAATTAGGCGTTCTCCAAAGACACATATGTCTGAGACAGAAGCGATGCTTTCATCCTCTCTCAGAGTCCATCATTGCGTTCATAGTTCAGAGGACTGCAGTTTTTGGACTTTTTTTCCCCCTGTAGATATCCACAGAAGGACCCTGACTCCCTCTAGTGGATGTCAGCGTTACACAAACAGGCTAATTCTGCCCTGTGAGGTCCAGAAGCCAAGATTGGGTGTCCTTAAATGCCCTCCTGAAATAATGGAAGCTGTGTTTCTGAAGGAGACTCTTCCCACTGCATAGAAGTTTTTGTCTCCAACAGGCCGTCTGTGCCTTCTGCTGCCACAAGACAAGACATCAGGGGATTTTTTTTTTTTCTTCAGGGCAGTAACCCAGCCTCTTTTTCTTTTAATTAATTCAGTAATCTACTGAGTTGTGTTTCTTTTTCACCAGCGTTAGAGACTTGTTATGTCCACATTCACTTCATGCTGTGTCACGGGCAAGAGGCATTGCTAATATGAATAGAGCTTAGAATAAAGCAGCTGGGAACCTGAGAAAATCACATAAACTATTGGGAAAAGTCCTAAAATCACTTTATTTTGTTTTTTGTAAGTGTAGAGTTTTAAGAACATTGAGGAACAACAGAAGAGAATATTACAAGAGTTACTGGCAAGGCACGTACTTAGGGCTCTATCCAAAGTCTCTACGATATTCTTTTTCACAGTTTAGTCAATCACCTCACGTAGCTGCATGGCTACTTTAAGAATGAATTGAGAAGCTTCCTTTTGTGAATTGTCTAATTCCTTTATTGATCTCTTTATGTGCATATAAAGAAATCTAGTTATAGCCAGGTGAGGTAACCTGGTTCCTGGCAGAGTACCCACCTACCTGGTACCTACCTTCCTCTCACCTTACCTACCTACCTATCTACCTTTTACCTACTTATCTACCTATCTGTTACCTACCTACTTACCTCCCTACTTCCTACCTACCTACCTACTACCTATCTAAGGCAAGCTGCTCAAAAGCTCTGGGTTTCGATTTTCTTATTTGTAAAATTAGAGGACTGAATGAAATGACATGTAAGCAGCTCTTCCAGTTACAAATCAGCATGAAAACAGCATTTAGCCTCTCCTTAGAGAGCAATCTACAGACGGCTCCTTTCCTCTGTCATCCACCGCCACTGTTTGCCCATGACCCAAGGCGAGGTCCAACAACAAAGCAGGAGACATTTCCTTTTTCTAATTATTAGCTCAAGTGTCCCCTAAATATTCCATCGTTGCTACAGCCAGGGCATCTGAGCATCTCAATTTGTACTTGTTGGAGGCAGGCAGCCTTCAAGCACTTAATGTGCAGTGGCAGTGGGGGAAGAAAAATGTCCCCATTTCATGGGAATCTCAAGAATGAGACTGCTGTACTCGAATTCCTTGCCTTTTATTTAAGCTGAGATCACAGCAGTGAACACTATAGCTCTGACCTGTGCAAATACAATACGCACTTCAGCCCAGAAACAGTTTTGCCTCTTTTATGAGGTTGGGCTTTCAGTATGTGTTTGAGGAGGAGCTATTTATGGGCTTGCAAAGTGCTGGAGGAAAGGAATTTAAAGGATGTCCTTGAGAGAATTCAGGGGGTTTTATTTCAAGAGGCTACGCTGCACGTTAACCCTTTGTTTTCTGGTACACATTACCTCCACGCTGCTCCCCCAGATGCCTGGGAGAAGTGGTCATCCAGGGTCGGGTGAGGTTTTACTTTGTGGCCTTGAGAAAGTCACTTCTTCAGTGTGCTGGTTCTTGGTCTGGCAAATAGGAAGGCTAACGTGACCTCCTGACAAACAGGAAAGAAAAGAAGTTCAAGATGCAAAAGTCCATTGTGGGTAAGGCAGAGTAGCTCTTTACAGCTCATTCATGATGGTGTTTGCAGACCTTAGTCATGGCAATGCTGTTGAAAGAATGAGTGAACTTTCAACAACAACAACAACAACAAAGTAGTTTACTCCTACTTTGATGTGTCCAAATGTATAAAGTAAGACTATAGCTGTAGATTATATCATAAAATCAATTTGTTGGATAAAAATGCAATTAGCCAGGGTGGAGTTTATTTGAATGGCTGCAGAACCAGTCTTCCGCCTCTTTAGGTACAGACAACAGACACTGTGATTTAATCATGTCGTTCTGTTTTCAGTCTTTCCTTCTGCTGTTCACAGCCTAGTTCTTTGACAACTCTTAAGTCTGGGTTAGGGAAAGCAAGAGAATAAGTCTTTAATTTGATCACTTGGTTATCTTTTTAATAGTTTGATGAATGAGGAGGTTAACCTCCTGTTAGAACAGGGCATGACCGCAGTTCCCAAAATGCTTGCACGTGATGCTAATAGATGATACTCCAGAAAAAGGTTCTGTGCTCAAATGACGTTAGTTAGCATTTTTCAGAGTGAACAAAGTAATCCCTGTTCTCAGTGGAACCTCAGTTGACCCTGCTGCTGTGCCATCCCATGACTGGTGATAGAAGGAATGAGAGCATCCTAGTGCCCCTTGGCACTTGGACTTGGAGAAAAGTGGCTGGTCTGTTGCTAGGGAGTATGTGTCTCCTGATCAAAGGATTGAACTCCAAGGTTGAAGAATGCTGCATTCAGAGGTGCTGGCACCCCATTATGCATTATCTCTTGCAATCTCCCAGGCTGCCTGGTATACATTATGCTGCTGCCAAGTAGCAAAGAGGGCCCTGTGCTGAAAAAGACCCTGCTCTGGCTCCCCTCCAGCTGAAACCCTCCCCAAAGGCCAATGATGCTGTGCCTACCCAGGGCCTGTGGCCCATCTGCCTCCTCAGCCAGTGGTTTTCAAAATATGGTCTCCAAAACAGCAGCATCACATCACATAGGAGTTTGTTAGAAATGCAAATTATTGGACCCTAACTCAGAACTACTGAATCAAAAACTCTGAGGGTGGGACCAGCAATCAGTGTTTTAACAGCCTCTTGGTGATTCTGATGCCTGCTCAAGTTTGAGAACTGCTGTCCTCATCTACACCATGCTCTGGGGTACCAGAGACCCAGCGAGTCTGCTCAGATGGCTCTGAGCCCACCTCCAAGGCTTGCATGGGCCTCTTTCCTGGGGCTGAGGACAGATGTGTCTCCAGTGGCCAAAGGCAGCTCTTAGAGGAAGGTTGGGAGATAGAGCTTGGATTTGGTGGACTGGGTTAGTCACAATATACATCAAGTATCTAAGTCATTATAAAATACATTTTTTAAAGAGTAAGGATAAAACATTATTTAACAGTTTGTTAGTTTGATTTATAATTTTTAAATATTTAGACATATGGTAGACAGGCCTCCATTTTTATACTATCCTAGTCTCTGCAGATGTTAGAGGTGGGCCTGCTGCTGAAAGTCCATATTCTTTCATTTACTCATTCACTCATTCATTCATTCATATATTAATTTATTCAATGTCTCTTTATTGGTATTCTCTATTTGATGTGACATTATCATCATATCTTTCTTTACTTCTTTAATAATGGTTCCCTTTAGTTCTTTGAAGAGCTTTATTAAGGCAGCTTTGAAGACTTTTTCTGTTAATTCTACCATCTGTTTGCTCTCACAGATTGTTTCCGAGGTCGGCCCAGTATATGGGTCATACTTTCCTGTTTATTTGCATGTTCTGTAATTTTTTGTTGGAAACTAGACATGGCACTTATGTACCATGTACCTATGGGTACTTCCGTCTCTCCCACCCCAGGACTTGTTATTACTATTTGCTTGTTTAGTTTTTTAGTGGCTGTCTGTGTTATTTTAGTGAAGTTTCATCCCCTATCTTTCCATCTCCACCTCCCTACACCACCACTCTCCCCCCTAACCCCCCCAAAGCACACACACACATTATTAAGCTTCTGATGTTGCTCCTCAGGGAAGCACAGCCCTAGGTACCCCCACCATCACTCTGGGATGACAGTGGGCCAGGTAGGGCTTTAGACTTCTCTTTCCTTGACCACTCCAGCTTTTAGGCTCCACTATTACTGGCTAATTAATTGCCCTATTGGTTTCCACAATATCCTAGAGGCACAAATGCCCTAAAGACAAAACCAATTACCTTCAGATTCCCTTGAAAAAGTTCCTGAGGTCACCCTTTGATGTTTGTTCTGACCCCAGGAGGAATCCTCCAAGCTATTTTTTTACTCAGCTCTCTTCAGAAAATCAGCCAGCCTACAGTTTAACCTCTGTCTTCACTAACTCCACACACCTCCTCCCAATTGCCCCCAAGCACAACATCCACTGTTCCTGAGAGCTCCCTTAGGCTTGAACTTCTGTACACTCTGTTGCAAATACAGCCAGTTCCTTTGGAAGAGATTAGGAGCTATCTGTTTTATGACCAGTTTCTCCTTCCAGACAAAAATCTCTGAGCTAGGGCTCTGAAGCTGGGAGTGGGAACAATGGCACCCCTTTTTCATGAGTGACACCTCTACTTTAGTTGGGCACTTGGTAGAGAAGGGGCAGTAGCCTGAGGTCTTCTTAGCTTGCCTCTCCTAGCATGAAACCTCTCCATGCCAGCCTGGGAATAATGGAGGACCCAGTATTTTAGAAGTACTGCACTCAAGGTAAAGCCTACCTTCCACAAGCATGGACTTAAGGGAGCTCTCACCTCTCTGCTGCACTTGCCCACAACTTGGCCTCAGCAATGGAAAGTTGAGGTAGAATGAGAAGTGCTGATGTCCTGCTCCTCCTAGAAACAAAACCATCCAATTGGGAGCTGGGGAAGAAGAAACCTGTGCTCTTGGCTCTCCCAAAGTGGAGTGGAGTCCCTGCCTTGCTGAACTGTGAAGGAGCAGAAACGGGTGGCCTTGGCTCAAATACTGAGACTCCCTTTTCTCCCAGAATTTTTATAGGTTTTTCTTGCATAGATGTTCCTTCATTTACTGTACACCCTTACATTCCCAGAGGCTTTTTAAAAAATTAATTTTCACCGAATTCACTGGGAAACAGGTCTGCAGAACTCCTCAAGCTGTCATGCTAGAAATTGATCTTCATTTACATTTATTTGGACATTTTACTGAACACCTACTATATGTCAGGTACTATACTAAGTGTTGGGAATATAGTAATAAACAAAAGCGACACCATCTTTTAGCCAGGTGCTTGACATCATGGAGGGAACTCAATAAATGTTTGTCAAATAAATGAAAGACTAACAAATAAAAGTTTTTATTGTTGTTGTGTTGTTTTTGTTTTGTTTGTTAGAGGTCTGGAAAATTCTTGAAACATCTTGCTAGCTGAGTTTCTAGACATTTAGAGGCCTGAGGAGTGTTATGAGGACAATGCCTGCCTACAATAGCCTTGTTCTATTACACTGTTTGCACAATCTTCTTCTAATCCCAACTTTACTGAGTACAGGTGGTAGTTGCTATCACTATTCTTTGTTTGTTTGTTTGTTTGTTTGTTTCTCTCATTAAGGATTTTGTTTTTACTTTCATTAAGGATTAAAGTGTGCCCTCACCACATGGTTGCAGGATGGGTGTTACAGGGCATATTCTTGGCCTGGTTCTGGCCAGGAAGAACCCTATTTTTGGTTGTGCAATTTCAGAAGACCAGTCTGTCCTTATTTCTCTAATTCACATTTTCTTCCTCCATCTGATTATGTCCTTTCCAATGACCCATCTGATTATATCCTTTCCAATGTCACATCTCCTTAATTCTTATTGTTCTCATCGGGAAACACTATAGAAATGCTGGAGATGAACTGTGATAAGAGGAAAAGTGAGGTGTCCAGCCCTGGAAAAACCCTGCTGCCACTGCTCTGACCCTGAAACCGGAAGGCAACTGAGTCCTCAGGGGCTTGTGCTGCCTGCACCGCTCAGCCAATAGACCGACACAAGAGCTGGGCCATAGAATAAGCGTTTATTATCAGAACACGGGTGGTCTAAGAAGGCAGCAGGTTAACACCTTCAAAAACTGCCTTAGCATTCTCAGACCAGCTTAGGGTATTTAAGGGAAAATCTGGGCGTTCCTCCAGAGGCTACATGTTGGTTCCAAGGGTCTGCATGGAGCCTTTCCTCCAGCAATGTGGCTCTCCAGTGGCATCAGCAACCCAGGAACAATGATGGGAGTAGCATGGAAAGAATGCTAGACCATAGAGATTGTGATCAATAAGCCTAAGGGTATTAATCATAAGTTTCAGGGTTAATTTTCTAAAGCAGGAAACTGGGACAAGGGACATTCCGAGTTCAGGCCGCAGGGGGACAATCTATTACTAAGCTATAGGTCAAGGAAAGGTGAGGCCAGGGATGTGGTTAGGCCTCTACTATGGGGGTCCCAACCTGGCCCTGCGTCAGCCCTAGCACTTTATGAGTGGAGGGACAGTCGGATCACCTGTCCAGGTGGGCTGTGTTTAGCAGGGTGATGCTGAGGACATATTAGAATAACTAGGAAGCTTTGTTAAAATATATGCTCTTAACCCTGAGAGCCTGTCAGAGTCAAGTTAGTGTAGAGGTGGGGGATGGGCAGCTAACGGGACTGAAGGAAGACATAGGATGCATGTAAGTTGAAAAAACTCTCCCCAGAAACAGATGTAATGTCAGGGAAGCTTGCAGATCAAGATGATGATTTCAGTAAATTCCAAAACAAGCACGTCCTGTATCTCGCTCATTGTGTCTCTATTTCTGCTCTGAACTTAGGTGCCATCAGACCCAGTGATAAGTAAGTTATTTCAGTGCCCGTGAGAAGTGTTAAATAAGCAATCCTGGAGGAAAACATCCTCCCTGCGCAAATTGGGGCAATGAGTCCCTTTCTGGGACTTGAGAGAGCCAGGCAAGAAGGGGTTGGATTGGCTCTTTGGCAAACTTTTCCCAGAATGACCAGGGTGATCTCATGTTCCTAAGACTTTGTTTTTACATTACAGCATTTCTTCAAATGTATAATGAAGTGTAATTTTAATCTTAGATTTTTGTAAGAATACATACTTCAGTTGAAAAAACTATGGTGTCATTCATATATTCATTTACTTAATTCATTCAACCGGCACCCATTAAGTTCCACCTATGTGCCAGGCACTGTTCTAGGCACCAATATAAAGAAGAATAAGATAGTTTCTGACCTCAGGAGTTCTACAGTCTAATCAAGTGAATGGGTCCATATGTACATAATTACAATTGGACAACGTACAGAGAATGACAGTGGAGACTTTGGGACTACAGAAGAGCAGGACCTAATTCTCACTGAGTGAAGAGCGTTTCCAAGGAGGAGGGGACACTTAAATGAAATATTAAAAGGTGAGTAGGAATCAGCCAGAGAAAAGAGGGTTCGGTAAGGACAATCTGAGCAAGCATGATGTCAGCCTATACACAGACTCAGAGGTGAGGAGCCTCATGGGGTGTTCAGAAAACTTGAAGAGCTGGTGTAGCACAGTGAAATGCTCCCTCTCCCTGATTCTATCTTAATTCTAGCCTACATTTCTCCCATGGCCTTCAGGCAAATATGCTAATTATTAGAGGAATTCCACTTGGAGCTTGAGTCTTTGCAAGAACAGCCCCTTGCCAGAGGGTGCCTATCTGGAGGAGGTGGGGAAGTCTGTGCAAAATTATGATTGTCAGAGATTTGCTGGGGCCTCCAGACTGAACTCACATCAGCAGGAGTCAATTGACCAAGAACAAAAGGATTTGCCCTGCCCATTCTCCCTTCCCTTGACATAAAAGAAGCCTGAATTCCCGGCTGTCTTAAAATACATTTGTGGAAACCCTAAGGCTCCCACAGATCTTCTCATAGCTGATGGCTTCTCGATCAATAAACCTTTCCTTACTCCAAACTCTGACATTTTGAATATGGGCCTTTGAAGTCGGGCACGTGGAACTTGAACTGGTAACACTGGGATTATGAGATCATTAAATGCAATGTTGAAGCAGGGCATGGTTGGCACCCCCAGAGAAGAGGCTTCTCCGCGTCCCAGTAACTCCCTGCGGCTTGAACTCCGAAATGTCCCCCATCCCACCCAGTTCCCTGTTTTAGAAAATTACCCTGAAACTTATGAATAAGACCCTTAGGCTTATTGATCACAATCTCAGTGGTCTACCAGGCTACTCCCACAGTTGTTCCTGGGTTGCTGACTCCACCGGAGAATCACTGGTCACAGGGGAGGCTCTATGCAGACCCCTGGAACCCGTCACGTGGCCGCTGGGGGAACTCCCAGATTTTCCCTTACAAACCCCAAGCTGCTCTGAGAAGGTGAATATAGTTTTTGGAGGTGTTAACCCGCTACCTTCTCAGACCACCGGTGCTCTGATAACAAACGCTTATTCTATGGCTCAACTCCTGTGTCGGCCTATTGGCTGAGCAGTGGAGGCAGCACAAGCCCTGGATTCATTTGGCCTCTGTTTTCAAGACGAGGGACAAGAAAAGGCAATGCTATCCTGAAGAGCTTTCTTCTGGCTCATTAAGAAGCTTGGACCTTCCTTTTTAGGCAAAGAGGAGCTATTGGGGCATTTTATATATACAATAAGGGACATGGTCTGAATTGGAGGATTGGGGACAATATTGAAGTCAGGGAAACCAGAAGGCTGTTGTTGATTAATAAATAGCTGGGAAGGTTAGGTTTGAGAAATAGATTGCAGTTATAATCTGTAAGAATTGGAGAGGGTGTCGCAGGGAACCCAGACAGAGAGACAGGACACCAAGGCGTGGGAAGCAACTTTTATTAATGTCAGCACTGGCTCAGCAGATTTACATCTAGGGGCTGAGCCCCGACCCGGGTGGGACTTGGGGCTATATACCCTGAAGTTTCCAGGTTGGCAGCTAAGATTTATTATTAGAACATGTGGCCGTTGTGCCAGTTCCTGACTGCCCCCTTGGTGAGGTAGGAATTTGGAAATATTAAACGCAGAAGTCTTGCTGACCATACAGTCCAGGAATGTCTTTGTCTGAAGAAGCCCACGCAAAATCCTTAGTGACCACGTGGTCTGGGAAGGCCTTTGTCTAGGGCCCACAGCCACAAGGGAGTGATTGATGATTGTCAGCCCTAGGGCCCTGTTGTGTCAGCCTTACCTTAACAGTGCTGTGATAAGCTACCTGTGGTCCTTCCTGTTTTCCAAATAACTTAGATAACAAATCATGAAGCCTGGAAATCTATCTTTTTATGTCTTCATGTTTTGAAGGTTCTTTCTTTTCCCCCAAGAACCCTATAGTAAGAAGGTTGGGTAATAACTGCAATCAACTGTAAAAATGTAAAAATAATAAATTGTAAAAATGAGTAAGATGCAAATACCTTTAACACTTGCTAATGTGTTAGCTGAAAAAAAAATGTTCAAATTGTTGAACTGAGGTCTTTATAATTATAACTGGATTACATAAGAATGTAGTTTAGGGGCATTTTTCTTCCTCTGACTGACTTTTCATATCTGAACCTTTTAAAAGATCTTTTGTGTACTTTTCCTGAGGGGAGTAGATGAAGATGGTATGTTGCCCTTAGCAACTTGACTTGAGCTATCATAGCACCACTGACCAAAAATAGCAACTTAATTAAAGGATAAGGCACTCCCAGCCTGCAGGGGAAGGTCCACCCACCCTGACTCCAAATACCATAAACAGGGTCAGATTTCCAGACAGGAATAGAAATCTGCCTTAGGTATATGTTGTTATTTAATTAACTAACCCAGTAAATGTTCTTTAAGCACCTTCTACTTACAGTACAAAGACAAGCACAGCCTCTGTTCTACTGAGGTCATATTCTAGTAAGTTGGAGGAGAGAGAGGGAGACTGAGAAAGGGAAGGAGGAGGAGAGGATTTCATGTAGTGAAAAATGCTATGAAGAAAGTAAAACAAGATGGTAGGGGCAGAGGTGGTCTGGAGTGGGAGCAGTGCTTACATGGTATGATTTTAGGGCCCTGGATTTCCCCAGGGAAAACATGATCCACTCCAGATGTCAAATATGCTAGTGGATCATATTTTAACAACCACCTCCTCTATACAACAAAACCATTTATTTTATTTATTTATTTTTTTAAAGATTGTAGGTATTTAAGGGAAAATCTGGGCATTCCTCTAAAGGCTGTGTGATGGTCCCAGTGTCTGCATAGAACCTTCCCTCTGGCCACATGCCACTCACAGCAGCCCAGCTCCAGGTAGAACTGTTGCTCACAATCTTAGCTGTAGAGGGTGCATCTTACTGGTGTATGTGGGAATCGAATCAGCAGCCCTGTTGTTCAGAGCTCGCGTTCTTACCAACTAAGCCACTTGGCCGGCCCCAACAAAACCATTTTTAATAACAATTGTAAAAATAATAATAATGTCCAGAAAAGAAACATCAGACAATTTCTCTTTTCTTGAACTTCATCTATTCAGGCCAATAAAATTAAATAAATAAATAAATAAATAAATATGTACGTAGATAAATAAATAAAGCATAAAATAAATATTACAGTAAAAGAGTACAACTATTCAATAGATTTTTTTTTTTTTAAGATTTTATTAGGGAATTGGGGGAGAGAACAGCGTTGGGTTATCTGGGAAGGGGAACCGATGAGTTGTCATCCTTTTGTTTTTCAGTCTAGTTGTGGAGGATGTTGCTTCACTGGCCCATGTTGGTATTATCATTGCGCTCTTCCCGGGTGAGGCAGTCGGTCGCCAGCCATTGGATGGCTGCTCATGGTGGCTCACGGCAGCTCACACCAGCTGCTGGCCTCTCACGGTAGCTTAACGAAGCCCACTGCTTCCTATGCTGTTGCCAGCGACTCATGGCAGCCCAGCTCTAGGTTGAGCTGTTGTTCACCATCTTAGCTGTAGAGGGTGGAGCGTCACTGGCCCTCATATGTGGGATCCGAACCAGCGGCCCTGCTGCTCAGAGCTCACACTCCCAAGCCAACTCTTAACCAACAAGTCACTCGGCCGGCCTTCAATAGATTTTTATATCTACCTTGTGGTTAGAAGTTCAATTATTTGGTTACAATCTGATATAATAGTATTTCATGTAAATAATTTTGCAGTAATGAGTAAATGAATATGAATAAAATGGAAAGAGCTGCAAAAAGTATAATTTGGGCAACTGTGAAATCATACCACTAATGGAAGGGTGAAATTCAGGAGCTCAATGGCATAATTAGACTTAGCTAGTTTGCAGTTTAACTCACCTCATAGCTGGCTAACCACCTGTAATTAAACCTAGCTAGTTTGCAATTAGATCCGCCCTGATAGCTGTTTTCTCTTTGTTTCTCCCCTCACTGATTAACGAAAGAACTCTGTTGTGTTCCCTTTCTCAAGACTACCCATACCTTGTTAATCCATTTAATTAACAACACCCTAACCTGGAAAGGGCAATTTCTCAATCCTCAGGCGCCCAGACACTGGAATACACATAAAGCCTCAGGCCTTGGTGGTCCAGTCCGAGTCCAGAGTCAACATTATCTTAAAACAGACCAGACCCCAGGAAGGATGTCAGACCTTGGACCTGCCTGACTGGCTTCCCCCTTTCCTTCTTGTGTACCTATAAAACCTTCTGACCTTTCTAGGAATGGGGAAGTGGCCTTTGGACAGGAGTCCGCCATCCTCCCATAATGCTAGCATTCTGAATAAAACTGCTTTTCTTTCCACCAACCATGTCTCTCGATTTTTAACTTTTTCAAGCGGCAGGCAGCCGGACCTTAGTACGATATCACTAATATTAAGTTTTTTTCTGAATTAATTATTTAGTTTCAAAACAATTATCAATTAAACGAATAAATTTGATATTAAAAGATGTTCAAAGCCAGTAAACTATGTCATGTATGAATTAAAGTTTGCACCTACAAAACATTATACCTCATAGTCCTCACTGTTTCACTGTTTTAAAATTTAAATATTAAATACAGAAAAAAAAAGTCCTTCCAAGTGGTCACATAGAGTGACAGGATTGAAAGTCAAATGCACCCTTGCAATCGCCGTGCTATCGCTGTTTATTTAGAACCTATGTTTAAATGCAAGAACGTGTACTACCACGGAGACTGCAGGCATGAACTTCACCCAACACATGTACAAGAGATTTTGAACTGTGAAAAACTTACACTCCAAAGGAACATGTGCAACCGAGTCGGCATTATGGGAGCCAATTATATAGCTGGGATTTCTCCCAATTAAATTCAATATAGAATATGATATGTATTAAAGGATAAATTGTAAAAATGCAATCATTGACACATATATACCAGCAATAAATTACCACAATCTTTTAAAATTTAGACCAATTAAAGGTTTTTTGTTTTTTGTTTTTTTTTTGTGGTGGAGGAGTATTTTATCAATGACATTATTAAAATTGCAGGTGATGGGCCGGCCGAGTGGCGCATTGGTTAAGAGCTGGCTTGGGACGCCAGAGGGCCCCATTTTGGATCCCACATGAGGGCCAGTGACGCTGCGCCCTCTACAGCTAAGATGCTGAACAACAGCTCGACCTGGAGCTGGGCTGCCATGAGTCGCAGGTAACTGCATAGTCTGCAGTCCCTGATGCAGTGGGTTGCCATGGGCTATATGTGGCTATGTGTTGCCATGTGTGGCCAGCAGCTAGCGTGAGCGGCCAGCAGCCACTGTGAATAGCCGTCCAGAAGCTGGTGACTGATCTGCCTCACCGGAAAGAGCGCAATGATGGTGCCAACTTGGGCCAGTGAAGCAAC
>NW_017731874.1:1367809-1370858 GCF_001890085.2 Hipposideros armiger
TCTGACCTACCGTATTTCCCCATGTATAAGACGCACCCTTTTCCAAAAAATTTGGGGTCTAAAAACTGGATGCGTCTTATACAGTGGTTGTAGATTTTTTACTTGCATTTCCAGTTTTTTCACACTTGTTGCCTGTGTGCTCATTGTTTTGCACTTGTTACCAGTATATTACGGTAGGTTACGTTTTGCCACGTTCTGCCCAGAAATGGCTCAGAAAAGATTTTCGTACAGTGCTGAATTCAAGTCAAAAGTGATCCAGTCTGCAAAAGTGAATGGAAATCGTGCTGCTGAACGTTAAGTTTGGTCCTCCTCCAACTGAGAAAACAATCCGAGACTGACTATGGAAAGACGAAACCCTACTGAAAACGCCATGGCAGAAGGCCATGAGAAGCAATATATGAAGACAGCGATTCATCATCAGACACAGATGAGGACAGGCTAATGTTTGGGAGTTTTGACAGTGATGAGGAGTTGTATGAATTCTATGATGAATAAAACTTGAGTTCAATAACGTTATGTAATACTTTTTATTTCAAATTTCAGGCCCCAAAATTAAGGTGCGTCTTACACATGGGAGTGTCTTATACATGGGGAAATACGGTACTTAGGGCACTTAAGGGAAAATCTGGGCATTCCTCTAAAGGCTGTGTGATGGTCCCAGTGTCTGCATAGAACCTTCCCTCTGGCCACATGGTTCTCCAGTGGCGTCAGCAACCCAGGAACAATGATGGGAATAGCCTGGAAAGAATGCTAGACCATTGAGACTGTGATCAATAAGCCTAAGGGTATTAATCATAAGTTTCAGGGTAATTCTCTAAAACAGGGAACTGGGTGGGAAGGAGGATATTCAGAACTCAAGCCAAAGGGGGGGTGATCTATTGTTAAGCTATAGGTAGATCAAGGAAAGGTGAGGCTGGGGACGCATCAAGGCCTCTACTATTGGAGTCCCAACAGGGCTCTGCTTCAATAATAAAAACCAACTATTTTTGGTCAGATTTCTAATTGCTTTTGTATTCTCTCCAGATAACGTGTGACTTTATCACCTGTACCCTGGGCTTGAAGGCTCCTCTTGTTCTTTTGCCTTTGATGTGCCACTGGATTTTCCCCAAACTTCTCTCTCTCCTAACTACTTGGTGCTTCAAATTCTCTAATTCCTTTCGCTAGGTTAGTGAAAGGCTTTTAGAATGCAAATATTCTGGAGTACAGCCACATGGTCCTAATGGGAGTTTATGGGAGTTTATCAGAGCCTATCTGAGGGTTTAATCATTCATTCTTCTACTCATTTATTCAACATGTTTCATCATCCCACAATGTGGATCAGGGAACACAGCAGGGTTGTGTCCTAAGGGAACGCGCAGTCTTGTAGGAGAGACGGATGCGTGAAGCAGCAATTGACATTCAGCGTGATTAGGGCCAGGTGTCTGCTTGGCTGGCTAGTCACAGAGAAGCCACAGCTCTGTGAGGGGCTGTTGGAAGGGGTGCTAATGGAGGAGAAACACCCCAGGGAGCAGTGGGGGACGCCCAGGCTGCTGATCTGCTTCGTCGTTAGAGCCTGTGTTTGCGGCCAAAAGCATTTGACTGCAGGCTGTGCATCACTGCAGAGGTGGGTTCTGCTGGCGCTGAATTCTCTGAAAAGACTCATTTCTGCTGCTGTGGGAGACAATGAAGAGGAAAGTGCCTCATAGTGTGGGGAGGAGGGACAGAGAGACTGTGTGATTCTCTAGAGCAAAGGCAGGACCACCTCTTCCTTCACAAACATCCCCAACCTGCCTAATACCATGACTCTCTTCAGAGCCCTGTTTCCTGAGGGGCTTTGATATGAAATGTGGCACGAACCTCCCTCACATGAATTTCCCATTAATTAACACATGACTTCCTCTTCGTAGATGCTGGTGAGAGTTCCCATGAACTAAGGTAACTGAACTCCTGCCAAACTGTCTATCTTGGACTTGCTTTGCATAATGTGCCTTGTCTGAGGTTGGACTTGGGTAGAGCAACTGGCTCTGTGACACCCTCCCGCTGGAGCCGATTTTTAAGCTGTGGTATGTGAATGGTTGCTGTCAGGGAACCAGAACAAACTCCTCTACACAGTAAGACTAGAAGCTGGAATGAAGTGAGCTCACCTTATTTCATGAATTTCTTAGATGGTGTGGAGGAAGGGGGTTTAAATCAGAAAAATCTTGAGCAGTCCTGTGCCCAGTCATTTCAGGTCAGTGCTGGGCTGGACTCTGTAACCAGGAGCTCAGCCAAGATGGAGTGGGCTAATTAGCATCTGAAAAAGGAAACCCATCAGCAGCCAGGCTCCCCACAACTTTCAAAAAGAAGTAGAGGGAGGTAACCATGGACTGGCTTCCACTTCCTCATTATAAAGCAGAAAGGGGCCGCCTATTTGATAAAGGCCATAGGGGCCACTAGAAAGGGATACTGCCACTCTCCAGCCAGATGTCATGGAAAGGGTGCCATTTCCTGGGCCTTGGTTTCTTCTTCTGAAAATGGATCGGTATTTTTGACCCTAAGGTCTCTTTTCCTGTGTTGAGAAGCTGGCCTTTAAAATTCAGTCCTGCCCTGGGGTAGATGGCAGGAAGGGCTTGTGGGCAAAAGAATGGGCCAGCTGACGTCTGGAGATGTCTTCGTCTCTGCATGTCTGAGGGAGCTGATGAGCACTGAGGGGATGCTGTTGTCATTTGTTCATGAAGGACTTATTTCTGCATCAGGTGATTCCATATTAAGGCTTTAAGAAGAACAATGCACAGTCCTTGCTTTCAATGAGTTTATTACTGTGAGAGCAAGACACACGTATATATGACAAATGGAAAACCATTCACGATTAAAAAGCAGCTTCTGAGTCCTCCTAAGGCAGCATGCTATGAAGGAGTACCAGCTGAGTGTTCAAAAGAACAGCTTTGTAGGATTCCCAGAGGGACTGATTATGGTGTGTGGATTCATTGCTCAGGGAGTATCCACCAGGGGACATTTCCCGAGCTCTTTTGGGAAAATATAAGTGTCAGTACCTGGAAACTGGAATGAATGAGGCCAAGGTCATGGGAGC
>NW_017731874.1:1371358-1380576 GCF_001890085.2 Hipposideros armiger
CACTCAATCCAGTCCAAGTCAGAGGACCCCGCTGTAGAAAGTGCATCCGGTTGCATTGGAGCCAAACAAGTCAAAACCTGAAGTCGCTCCTCCATCTCTCTGGGAACGCTGAGGTAATTTCTAATTTCTTCTTCCTTCTGGGTATTCCATTCTTTCTGCTCTTTTCCCATAGCCAGACATTCTCTGCCTGCTTATCAAGATGAGCGTGGTCGGGAAAGGCTGTTGCAGCCCCAGCTTCTTGGATCTCTCTGTACAATACCCAGGATCCTGTCTCAGGATTACAATTCAAATGATCAAGACAAAGAATCTCAGGTCATTGTGGGTCCCATATCTAGTTCAGATGCTATCACCTGTGGCCAGAGGATGTCCCCTCCTTCTTCTTGGCCTGTGGGGAATGGCCAGTTTTCCAAGAAGGGAGTGTAGACAGAGGCTTTTCTCCAAGAAGCTTCTACTACGTGCCTGCTGCAAACAGAGCAGGTCTCATCTTAATTACTCACAGGCTTAATTACTTCTTAATTACAATAGCCTCCTCTCCAGCAAAACTGAGGCCAAAAACTGGGCCCTACAGTCATTTCTACAGCCCTAGGGCCTGGAACACAACACACGGAAATTTTTAGATATTCTATAAGCTTTTGTAGAAGGAGGCAGTGAATGAATGTCACTTCAGGTCATCCAGCCAGTGAAGTCACTGACTTCCAGGCAAGGAAGTCAGTATAGACAGTGATGCATGGCATTGGGGTTTATTCCTAAGGTTCTGTCCCCGCACCCCACTCTACAGAATAGCACAATGCGCTGGCTTTAGGACAGAGCAGCATTTGCATTGTGATCTTCACACACATCGTTTTCTTCACACACATTTCCTAATAATTAACACAATTCTTCCTCAGCACAGGGCCCTGCAGAATCAGGGCACTTGGAATATCTGCCAAACTGTCCATTCTGTGCTATTTGACGCTGCGTTCTGCGTGTGAGTGCTGGCCGTCCAGACATGCTGCCCCAAAATGACACTTGGCTTCTGCTTTGACAGGAATCTCTCAACCATTGTTTGCTTTCCACCTCCCAGACATTACTCTCAGCTTGTCCCAATGTTCAGGACTCACTAATGCGCTAGTCTTATAGGGAAGGAGTTAAGTTCTGAGGCAGCATCCTGTCACATTCAGCCTCAGTATTGGGGCTGGGAGAAGTGTTAACTGCTAACAATTTAACAGAACCCCCACCCAAGTTTACTGGAGTTTTCATTTTTTCAGAAAGCTGCCTTGTCCTTATAATGGAGTAGACATTGACACTTGACCTCAGCCCAGGCTGACGCCTTGATCCCTCTCTCATCCTTTTTGGGAAGTTGATCTCAATTTCACAGAGTTCTTTTTGTTCTGAGTGAAAACTCATTGTCTTAAGCATATTGCTATAGTTCACATGATTTAAGTTTGGATTGCATTTAGGGGGAAGGGGATGACTGAGTAGGTTGCAAATCCCAAATTTCTCTCCTTTTAAAAATCTATTAAGTTCAAACTTAGAGACACTGTTATTATTCCCATTCATTTTGAAATGAGGCATGTTGAGAAGTATTTACACAGGACACTCAGTTCATCCTCCTGGAGAATGTCCTGGTTTGGGGCATTTAAGGGAGATGAGATCATCAGGTGTTGAGATTAACAGGGAGCTGGTAGGGGACACATCCTGTGACTCAAGTGGATTTTCCTCCCATTGCAAATGTATTTTAAAAACCTTTTAAGAAACACAGTTCAGGGCCCGGCAGAGTGGCTCAGTTGGTTAAGAGTTGGCTTGGGAGCATGAGCTCTGAGCATCAGGGCCACCACTTCGGTTCCTACATGGGCCAGTGACGCTGCACCCTCTACAGCTAAGATTGTGAACAACAGCTCGACCTGGAGCTGGGCTGCTGTGAGTGGCCGGTGATGGCATAGGTTGCAGCCCCTGCTGCAGTGGGCTGCCGTGAGCTACCATGTGTGGCTGGCAGCCAGTGAGTGCTGCGAGAGCTGCCATGAGCCACCGTGAGCGGCCGTCCAATGGCCGTCGACCGACTGCCTTAGCCAGACAGAACGCAATGATCATAATACCAACATGGGCCGGTGAAGCAACGTCCTCCACAACTAGACTGAAGAACAAAAGGACAGCAACTTGTTTGTTTCCCTTCCCCGATTCCCCAATAAAAAAAAAAAATCTTTAAAAAAAAAAACCAAAAAAACCCCCACAGCATTTCATATTTATAACCAATCTCAGAATTATCAGATACAATATGGTCTTTTTTTTATATTGTGGATATTTTAAAATGGTCAGAGTTCTCTTAATTGTTGGCTGTGAAAATCTGCATGGACATGTGTTTTTCATTAAGACATAACCTCACACATCATCCATTCATAACACATTACTGACTCTGCGCCATCTATTAGCAGCTGGGAGAAGAAATAGAAAGCTGAATTGAAAATGAATTTATATGTTCATTTAGCTTGGTTAATTAGCTGCCGAAATAATGTCCCCAATTCTTAATAGGTGCTCCATTTGATGGATAAAGCAGATGCCCAAAAGGAGGTGATAGCTCAAAAAGGCACCTGGCTTATGATAATGTTTGTCAAAAACATGACAGGAAAACGCAGGTTGGAATGTTCTATCTGCCAACAAACTAGATGCTGCCAAGCCTAGAGGGAGTTGACTGACAGCCTGTTTAAACTGAGGCTGCTTACATAGTAATAGGACAATTTTGTATTCTTGATAATGCTAATGTATGCAAATTTACAGTAATACATTCCTTAGACTGCGGTGGACAAGAGAGCTGACAAGGAGTACAAGGGAGCCTGGAGAACCCTGGAATGGAATTTGAAGCTCTGAGGGATTGTACCCGATGCTTACACATGATTTCTTTTTATTATAAATTATCCACGTTGAGCTTTCAGTTCGATTAATTGGCATTACAACTATAAACTTTCTGAGGTCACCTGTAGTTTACAATGGTAATTTTTAAAAATTGAAGACCTCATTTAAATGGAATTGTGTATATTTCTGGTCTTTAAAAGCCTGTCTGAAGCTGATTCAGAGTTTCCATTTTCTTTCCTCAATGTTCCAAAGTTCCTAAAGTTAATTTTATTAACTCAAAATCATTTGCCTTCTCTAGACTGTTGGGAAGTATACTGAAAGTTTGTTAAAGAAAAAAGACAACTGACCCGAAATGGAGTTGCTTATGCTTAGCCAGCAAACCAAGACTTAATATATAACCTAATTGCAGTTTAGCCTCTCAGGAATTTGAGCTTTAACCAGTCAACCTGGAATTTCCTGGTCCGCAGTAGTGAGCTAATCATTCTGACAGGCTTCTTCCATTCCCCAGAGAAGAAGGATAATCCACTCTTTCCTTATCACTGTCCCCTTCTGCCTATAAAAGCCTTCCATTTATACAGGTCCTCGGAACCCCTTTCTATCTGCTAGATGGGATGCTGCCTCATGCATGAATTGTTGAATAAAGCCAATTAGATCTTCAAATTTACTCAGCTGAATTTTTGTTTTTTAACAGTAGATACTGTCATTCCCATTCTGCAGAGGAGAACTGGGCATACAGAGAAGTTGTGACCTCCACCCAATTGGTATTGGAGCAACAGGTAGAATCTGCCTTTCTGATTTCTAGTTAAGCGCTTTTTATATCCCCCTCACTAGGTCGCTACTTGGTGATGCCTGATAAGCACCTAACTAGAGCAGATGAACGTGGGGCATATAGATGGAGTCATCGGTTGGCCCTGGAGAAGGGACATCGACATCTATTTCAGATGTTGTCAGGGAAGGAAGGACTCAGCTCATGGCCAAGCCTCATAGAGCTTTCTGCTATCTTTTCTTCTATAGTAGTTCTTTCTTTTCCTCCGTCACCACACAACAGCATTCATTAAATTCCTGATGAGAGGTTGCTCCTTTCCACCCTGTTGCTGCTCTTTGAATGTTAGAGATGACAGGTACCTCAGAGGACAGCCAGTTTAAACTTTCCAATTAATGGAAATTTTAAGAGATTGAATTAGACCCAGAGGGTTTAAGCAGTTTCCCTGGTGAGGCTGTACTGCTCATATCTCGTTAAACAGAACACACATCTTGATTCTTCATCTTCCTTTGTTTTCTAGTGGTGGTTACTATTAAAACTAGTTTTGTTTGAGCACCTACTATGTGACAAACACTACACATTGCATTTAGCTCCTCACCCCAATCTTCTAAAAGGGCCACATTATCCTCATTTTGCAAATGAAGGAGCCACCACTCAGTGAGGTTAAGTAACTTGTCTGTGCAAGCGGTAGTGAAAGACCAGGGAATTCAGTTTGCAGAGCTGGCAAGAGAGCCCACAGTCTTAGCACTGATTCTTTGCGTCACATTTCACTACTGTTATGAAGTGAATGATACTGTTACTCACTATCAGGATGGCCTAGATCTTATCACATGTTTGCCATCAATTTATACAGGGATGTTTTGTAAAAATACTGAAGCCCAGACCCCTCCTGCAGATATTTTGATTTAATAGGTCTGGGCTGGTACCCAGGGAAAGTTTTTAGAAGCTTTCCAGGTAATTCTAATGTTCAGCTAGGGCTGAGAGTTATTGTAGGATGTTAAAGACATTTATTGCCAATGACTATTCTGGAATCCCAGTTGATCATGGATTCCCAGGTGGTGCTTTTCATCATTACCATCCCTACTATTGCTATCAGTCATCCTCATACAATTCAAAACAGGTCAAGAAAAGGGTTAGCTCTTTTCTGGTGCTTCACACTGTCACCATGATTTTTTTGCATTTATATTTATCTTGTGGATTTTCACTTTGTGGAGAAATGCAATGATACCTGGACCTGTCACTTTCCTTGGCTACTCATATCGCTTCGGAATGTGATGTGGGATGCTAGGCTCAATTTAGAACCCTAGTGCCTCTGTTATCCGTATCTCCATTATTTTGCTGTTGACCACTGGACTCAGTTATGGGAAGTCTTCTAAGCGGTACTTAAGCCACTTTTGAGGATAACTAGGGAGAAAGCTCTTTCCTTAAAGATAATAGTGTGCTCAGTTTCAGTGGAACAATGGATGTCCCATGTCTTCTAGTCCCAATTTTGACCTTGACTGATAAGCTTGTAAATTCCTTCAGGGCAGATTCCTTGATCCTGGAACTGTCCTCTGCACAGTACCAGTGAACAAGTTAGGTTGGGATAGTATTGAACAGAAAACATGACAGAGACCATGAGCCATTTTTAATTTGCAACCTTAGTAACTTTCAGGGGAAACTGTGCATTGTGTAGATCTCACTCAGCCTGGTGAGGGAGGAGTAAAAGGAGGCTAGTGATTTTGTTGCTCTTTTCTATTTTATTTTCACTTTCATCTCCAACCAGGCTAGAATTGATCAGAACCAACCAGAAAGATGGCCTATGGTGCAGAGATGCCAAACACCCACACTTTTAAATCTCAGGCCAGTGTAGTCCAAAAAGAAAATCAAACCTGCTTGTCCACATCAGGATTTTAAATAATTATTGTAAAAGAGAACAGACAAATGGATTTTCTGCTTCTCGCATGTCACTCCCTAATGAAGGCCTGCTGATGGTTCTCCATTTTCCCATACCCATTAGTCCACGAGTGCAGCCTGGCATGAAAGGTCTCCGCCATCTGACCCCTCCTCTCCAGGGCCATCTCATCCTGCTCCTCATTCCAGTCCACACTTGCCATCCTTCCAGAACATGTCTTGCTGCCTCATGTATCTTTGCCTTTGCTCAAAATGTTTGTACTTCTCTCCCCCCCCCCATCTTTTATGGCCCACCTCCAGCCTTTCCTCCTCACTGAAGTATTTCCTAATTTCTCCTCCTTTCCCAGTTGATTTTTCCTTGTTACCCTCCACACAATACCTTATTCAGATTTCTATCTGAGTGCTGATGGCACTTTCTTATCCGCATTTGTTTAGATGACTAGTTTACCCTACAATTTTCTGAACTCCTGTGATTGCATATACAAGGGTCCCAGGACTGAACCCCTACTTGGCACAGCCACTTATACTGTGACCTAGGCAAGACACTTGACATCTGTCTGCCTCAGTTTCCTCATATGTGAAAAGAAGATAATGATAAGATTGTGGAGGAGATTTAAAAAGGTGATGCATGGAATAATGAATAATAATAATAATAATAATAATAATAAATTTATATGCCCTGGGTAATACTATTAGGTAGTCACTGTTATTATCTCTATTTATAGTTTAGAAAACAGAAGCACAGAAAAGTGAAGTAATTTTCCCGAGGTCACAGAACTGATAACAATATTCGAGCCAGCCCTGAGGTTTCATCTCCAGTCCCCTTTCCTAGCATATGGACCAGGGGAAGGGAAGGAAGTCTCAATCCATCTTCAGGGAGGTCCCCATTTGTTTTGGGACAAGCAGGCAACCAAAAGCTCAGCGTTCACAGAGGTTGTGCCGGTTACCCTGCCCCAGAAACCGCTTAAGGAGAAGGTTTAATAAGGGATAGAAAGTTTGCTTGAGAAGACAAGCAGAAAACTCAGCGTGGGCTCTTGGCGTGACCAGCATCCCATCCTTCCCTCATGTCGTCTGGCAGAGACGAGGCAACACGCCCTCTGGTACAGCCAGCATTTGGCACGTCCCATTTATCCTGGGGAGGGGAGAATGCACACTTCTAAATTTTCCTCCCGTCACCTTTTTGGATCTTGCATTCCAGGTGGCGAGTCCCCTCTGCAGCGAAGGCACAAAGCTTTACCACTAGGGGATGTCTTGACATTTCAGATAGCTCCCAGGCAAGCGGCTTTGTCAGGATGTGAGCAGTATTCTTTGCTAGACTGGATTCCTGGTTATGAGCTTGAGGTTATGGTTCTAGCTATTCTAAGCATCAACATGTTGGAAATCCTTCTACGGCATTAAATGAGGTCACCTTGAACCATTCCAAGACACTCAAGAACTCTTTTTCTCACCCTGCTGCCAACCTAGCAGTTCCCAACCCCAGACAGTGGGAGGTCCCGCCTCAGGCCCTACTTGTTGTAGACTGGATCTCTGGTGGGGGCCGTGGTTTGGGTGGGTAGACGTCATTCTTGGGATCTCTCGTTGGATGTAGCTTTACGGAATGTTTGGTGAATACCCAGTTGGCTGACTTTTCTCTATTTCTCTCACATATCCTTTTCTGTTGCATCAAACATGATAGCAGGTAAATCCAAGGAAACTACCCTAGCAGGAAAGCTAAGCAGAGCCAGAACTAGGGTGAAGCAAGGAGGCATCTGGGCAGTTCTGTGCTTGCACAGCCTGAGAGCAAACAGATGCCTGCTGTTATTTTGTGCCCCAGGCAAAACTCTCCCTGCTCCTAGTCCCAGCCCAGAATTGCCATTGTGGGAGATACCCAGCAGCACTGAAAACCAGCCAGCTATTTGCTTTTTAATCCCTCACTCCACTTTTTTCAACCTCCACCCACTTAAGCCTATATCTCTTCTTGCTCATGCCGGTTAATTGCTTGATAAGGATTAGTGAGGACTTCCTAATCAGGGGCTTCTAGGTGAATGTAGCTCACATTTAGTCAGTGCTTACTATGTGACATGCACTCTTTTAAATGCTTTACAAGTATTGCAATAGCTCACTTGCTTCTCTCAACTACATCGTGATGAAGGTATTTCTTTTACAGATAAGGCAGCTCAGGCATAAAGAGGTAAAGACACTTGCCCAACCCCGCACAGTTAGGTGATGGAGTTGCAGTTTGAATCCAGGGAGTTTTTACCCCAGAGCCTGTGCTCTTAGACATTATACCTTGCCTGAAATACTGACAAAGCTTGCGATGCTCAATGGTGGATTGCGGGTTTGCAAGGGGCAAAGAGGGGTTGTCATTAAAGTTTTTAAATTAGGAACCCAAAATTCACAAGTGATGTCTATTTGGCAGTCTGGCCAGGGCTGAGCACTACTGCCTTTGGCTTACATTGGAAAAGCTGTTCTCCTGCAGATGGTTTGGAGAAGAACAACCCTAAAGACTGGGTTTACTTATATTTTATTCGTGTTTTGATCTGGATGATTGTGAACTCGAGAAGGGAGGAGTCTTGCCTTATGCATCTTGGTATTTCCCACTCTCCAGCCCTTGCCCGTAGTAGGTGCTCACTAAATGTTAGTCCACTGGAATTAAACTGCTTTGGTCTATATCAGCCACCTTGAATTAAGGACTATGGCAAATTTGCCCTTCTGTGACAGGCAAGTACCTCTGTCCTGCTTGCCAATGACCTTTATTTCTTCGTCCCTATCTGTACACAGGGGTGGCATTTTTTCTTTATTTAGATTTATTGTGTGGGGGTTGGTTCTCTCTGATAACTGCGACAAAGAACATATGCATTTCTGATTACCCTGCATCTTTTGAATGTATATGAGTAGAAAGGACTAGAAAATGTCCCTTTCATTTCTAATTGCTTGGCACCAATTTAAAGAGTAAACTAAATCCTATTATTCTACCTCAATCTATTTTATCTATCATGTCAAATGCTTTTCTCTGCCACATGCTTCCCTTTCCACCCACCCCCGTATCCTTTTATGAGCATTGCAAATCATTCATTTTTTTCTTCAGCTTCTAATTCCCACCTTTTTACAAACTTAATTCCCATCCAAATATGAATGGAAAGATTGAGGCAGATTGACCAAATGCTCTAATCACAGACATTCCCGGAAGGCAACAGTCTCTCCTGAGCAAGTCTTACCTCTGAGAGACCTTAGGTTCCAAGAATAAGGCAGACTCAGCTTCAGAAAGGAAAAATTGGTCATACCCAGAACAACCTGGAACCCCTAATCTGACCCAGAGCAGCCAGAGGTCTCAGTAACAAGGCTGACCCTAAGCAGAACCGCTCTCTTCCTGATGTGTGGATGAAGTAGACTCACCAGCTGCTTGCAATCATGCCAGCCCATGCCAGCTCTGGGCAGCCACAGTCTTCATCTCTCTCTGCCAATATGTTTCCAAAACATTCACAATAAAACTCCTAAATCACTTCCTCCATATGGCCATATCTGTTCCACCCCAAGAATCTCTGAGTCATTCTTTCTTTCTTTCTTTCTTTCTTTCTTTCTTTCTTTCTTTCTTTCTTTCTTTCTTTCTTTCTTTTAAAGATTTTTATTGGGGAATTGGAGGAGGGGAACAGTGCTGGGGAATCGGGGAAGGGGAACAGACAAGTTGCTGTCCTTTGGTTCTTCAGTCTAGTTGTGGAGGATGTCGCTTCACTGGCCCATGTTGGTATTATCA
>NW_017731874.1:1382851-1392818 GCF_001890085.2 Hipposideros armiger
GGGGGATGGGAACAATGCTGGGGAATTGGGGGGAAGGGGAACAGACAAGTTGCTGTCGTTTTGTTCTTCAGTCTAGTTGTGGAAGACATTGCTTCACTGGTCCAAGTTGGTACCATCATTGCTCTCTTCCCGGGCGAGGCAGATCAGTCGCCGGCTTCTGGACGGCTGCTCACGGTGGCTGCTGGCCGCTCACACTGGTTGCTGACTACACATGGTAGCCCATGGCAACCCACTGCAGCAGGGGCTGCAGCCTACACCGTCGCCGGCGACTCAGGGCAGCCCAGCTGCAGGTCGCTGGCTCATTTATATTTTGTTTAAATAAAACTAGTATTTTTTTCCTGGCTACAAAAGTATTGATTCTGACTGTCGAAAATACAGGCAAAACATAAAGAATAAAATTAAAATCCCACAAAATACCACTGTTATTAAATTTTGGTGTCTTTCTTTCCATATCTTATTTCCCTGAGAACAAAAATAAAAATACTTGACAAAATTTCGGTATAAGTACACACACACACACACACACACACACACATCTCTACCAGTTTCTTTTGAGAAAGGTGGTTGCAGTTGAATTCTACCTGTGGTGTATGAGAGGTTCATTAGCATCGCGTGCGCGCGCGCGCGCGCGCGCGCGCGCGTGTGTGTGTGTGTGTGTGTGTGTGTGTGTGTGTGTGTGTGTGTAAATATACCTCTGCAATTAAAGTGAGATACATAAAAAGATTTGGCCTGTGATCTTTTCTAATTAAAAAAATTTCTCCCCCAGATTTACTGAGATATAATTGACACAGAACTTATGGTGTCTGATATTAACTTGTATATTTTATAACTGGTAAGGTTGAGCACTTTTACATAGGCATTTGGATAAAATGATCAGCTATTGTTTTGAATTATATTCACTTTCCCAGCAGATTTGTTAGGATATTAAAACAAGGCTTGAAGGTACTCAATGTATATATTGAGATGAGTTATAAATCACAGACTGATTGTGGTATTTAAGAACTAATCAGATCATAGAAGCAAAGCACACAGCAGCAGAAGGAGCAGCATGGGAGGGATGGCCTAAAGCTGGTAAGGGAATAATGGTGTTGTCGGAGCACTCAAGACTAAATGACAAATGTGAGAAAGAAATTAATAATAATTGCCTCAATTTCATTTTTATTTTCCTATTCCAATGACTCCAGATGCCATCATGAGGTAGGCAACTTCTATATACATGACGACTTGGAAAGCTTAGAACACAGCAGTTAAGAGCACGAGCTTTGCACCTAGGGCTGGCTTTGGGACAAGCATTTTCCACTTATTTCCAAGTGACCTTGGGCAAAGATTGCTTAACCTCTTAGTTAATTCCATGAACTGCTATATGGGGATAATAACACCTACTTCAATGTCTTGTTGTGTGGACGAAAAGAAAGAATTTATGTAAGCCCTTAGCACAGTGTCTGATACATAATAGGAACCCGACAAATAGTACCTATAACTGTCATCACCTAGGAGCATAGAATATGGTCATCTGGCAGCCAGCATCTTGTACTAAGGTCGCTGTGCCGTGTTTCAGCATTATTCTTGGACAGTAAAATGATGTTGAACTAAGTCTAATTCCTTGTTTTCATTAATGCAAATTTAGCCATGTGGCCTGTTAGCTGGTTTAATTCATCACCCACCTCTATTATGTTTCAAGTGATGCTGTTTTCTGAACCCAGAAGGCAACGAAACAACCTAACTCAAAGGAAATGCAATAAAAAAGACCATCATCCACCAATATACCACTACACACCTATTAGAATGGCTAAAGCTAAAAATGACTGACCACACCAAATGTTGGTGAGGATGTGGAGGAAAAGGAATTCGCATACACTCCTGATGGTGTGATCAAGAAATGGTTCACTCTGGAAAACAACTTAGCAGTTTCTTAAAAAATTAAACATACACCTACCATATGAGCCAACCATTCTACTTCTAGAATTTTTCCCAAGAAGAGGAAATATATGGTCATATAAAGCCTTGTACATAACCATTCATGGTAGCTTGTTGGTTAGAGCCCCAAACTAGACACAAGCCAAATGTCCATCAACAAATGAGTGGACCTTCAAATTTCAGTACCTCCGTACAATGGAATACACTCAGCAGTAAAAAGGAATGACGTATTGGTACACCAAATAACATAGATGAACGTCACGATAATTATACTAAATGAGATAAATCAGACCCCCCTCAAAAGTATATACTGTGTGATTTCCATTTACATAAAACTTTAGAAAATGCAAATGAATCTATGCTGAAAGAAAGTAGGTTAGCAGTTGCATAAGTGTGGGGGCAGCAAAGCATGAGAGAAAGAAATTACAAAGGGGTGTGAGGAGACCTGTGGGTGATGGATATATTTACTTCAGTGCATGGATGGTTTCCAGGGGGTTTCATATGTCACAACTTATCAAATGATACGCTTTAAATATGCTCTGTATACTGTATGTCAATTATACCTCAATAAGGCTGTCTAAAAAAAGCCCTATCAGTTATATATTATTTTATTCCACCTTCACTCATCTTCGTTTCTAGATTTGACTAGTAGATATTATAAATGTCAGGGAGGCCAACCCAGAGGTCTCTGATTCCAAAGGCTGTGCTTTAACTGAGTCGCATACTTCTTGTTATCAACAGCATTGAGACTCTTGAACCCATGCCTTTTGGATCCTAAAACAGTTCTGTTTCTATTCATTTTCCATTTCTTGCATGGTTTAGACTAAATTTCAATCATCTAAATCATATGCACATACATAACTTGACTATTCAAATTTGAACCTATTGAACCCATAACCACTTTCAGCTCTGCTTTCCACTCGTTTTGCCCCCAAGAGGGAAAACTCACCTATTTGATTAGATACATTACTCTAAGTCAAGGGATGTATCCAAGGAAACTCAAGAACACAGAAAATGATAAGGAGATTTATATAGGACACATGTGATTCATATGCTTCCCAATGATAGTCACTATTGAGATTGACAGCAACCATCCATTTGTTTTCTTTATTCATATGTTTGTCCTCCTGCTTCATTAGCACTGTCCTTTCATGGAAAAGAGCTAATACCCAGTCAGTCCTTGCAGATACTACAGGAAAGGGCTAAGTTCCCAGCGGTGTCTCTGACCTAAGAGCCCATGTGGGAGCCCAGAGCTGCACCTGCTCCTCTGCAGCCCTTCAGCACAGGCCAGTCTCCCTCCTTCAGGGTTTGGTGGGCAAGGAGTCCGGTTGCCATGGTAACTTCCAGCAGCCATTTCAGGCTAGAGGGAGCATTCCCTAAGGCTCCTCTCCACTTGTGTGTCCTTGGCGATGTCCCTTCCTTGGTGAAGTAGGTGGGGAACCACTTTCTCCAGGGATCTCCCCCAGCTCACAGATGGTGTAAATGGGCAGGGGAGCTGTGTTGCCATGGCAGCGACTCCTCTAGTTCTTCCATTCGAAGAAAGTCTGGCTCGAGGGATCAGCCTGGTGCTCCCAATGGCAAAGTCAGCAAGGAACTGTATTATCTTAATGGTTTTCCACATGGTCTTTCCAAGAGAGGAGCTGGCTTTGTGGGGTGGCTGCTGAGGGATGGGCAGGGAGTTTAGCTGAAAAGTCCTGTTCCCAGGGACCTCACTGCCATGGTAGCATCCCCAATGGACTGAGGAAGTTTTCTCACCAGTTAAGCCCCAATGCCATCTTTCCAGTCTGTTCTTGTTTTCTCCTGCCCTTTCCTCTTCTTTCACAAGCCTCAAGGCCTCTGCCGCCTTCTAATTCTTGACATCACTGTGAGTGTGCCTTTTCTCCTACTCAAGAATAGTTTCAGGGTAGGATTCTGTCTTTGTTTATGCTCACCTTTCCTGCTGTCTCCCAGAATTCCGCAAAAACATTCCCCTTTGAAAAAATGCAGGTATTTTATGCCAGATAATGGGAATAGAAGGGAACCATAAGAAACACAATCCTGGGAAAGTGGAACCAATTCTAGATGTTGTAACTGTGTTCATCCATGGGAGGGCACCCTTTCCCTTTAGCCCTCAGATTATTTTCCAGTTCCTGAACTTGGAGCCTCTGATGGGAACAGAGGTGGCTTTGGTGTTCAAACACCTACATTTGAATCCTGTTTCAAGCTATCCCTACTAGCTGTGAAATCACAGGCGAGTCACTTATCTTTTCTGGGTGTCCATTTTCTTGTCCGCAGAAGGAAAAGTAAAGTCTTGTTGCATAACTGTGGTGAGAATCAAGAGAGGTAATATAGACGAATAGACTTTGTCAGTACTCAGGCACTTTAAAAATCTTGATAAGTTTGGTAATTTTCATATTCTTAATTGGTTGGTTCACTCAATTATTTGTTCAACAAATAAATTTTGGAATTCATCCTAGTACTTCCTTTAAGGCAGGTTATACAACCTCCAGGAGGGTCATTTTCCTCATCTGTACAATGGGATAACCACAGTCTCAAAGTATGATTTTGAAGATTAAGTGAGGTTCTGATTATAAATATATACAGCAGTGCCAGGCAGAATACCTGTTCAGTTAGTGGTTAGCTATTGTTATCAATTGCCGACTGTATACTCTTCTAGGTTTCTCCTTGGAAGTCCTGAGTCATGGTGCTGTGACTCACATCTTCCTCTTTACGCTCTCTAGCACTTTTAAAGGTTGAGAATTTGCAAAGAAGGGTGGGGTCGTCAAGCCCCCCTTGCAGACAGTGACTATGCCTAGTACCAGAGAGACTGTAACACTTTTCAAATCACTTTACACTCACTGGAGGGTCACCAAATTTGGACCTGAATTTTGGAATAGGCAGAGATGGTTTTAGGGAAACTTTCCCTTGGTTTCCTCTCCTTCCTTCTTTGAGCTTTTCTGTGCACAGTGACCAAGGGTTAATACCCCTGAGATTCTCACCCAGGCCTGCCCTCCCTCAAGTGGTGGCACCAGCTCTCAGACCTTCTCTGGGCTCTTCCTTGCTCTAAGCTCACCTGACCCACTGTTGGCGATTCCTTTCAAGTACAACTCAGTGTTCAGCAGTCTAATCAATAATTTATAGATGAGACATTAAAGAGTAATGAACACTTAAAACACTGCCCCTCCCAGAAAATATTTTTGCAGCTCAGCTGGGGCTTTCAAAGGCTTCACTCCTAACCCCTTTGTAAAAGCTTTCATATCTACATCAGCTGGCAGCGATCGCACCCTCCCTTCCCTGAACTACCACTAGACTTAGAGCATTTTAGATTTAACTACGCTTTAATTATTTCATGTGCTAGTCTGTTCTCCCCAGTGAGATTACTCAAGGGCAGGAAGTTTTTTTTTATACTTTTTGATATGCTCTATTCTGACTAGCAGTGTTGGGCATAGATGCTAGGTAAAAAAAAAAATTACTATTCATTTATAATGGTGAGCATTTCCTCAGTCAGGAAAATGTCTTCTAACACAGAGAGTTACATTTGGAAAGCTGAATTCTCCTAAATTCCTGCTTGAGTCTAAAAACAACTATTTGCAGGGTGGGGGGGGGTGTCCTTCTTCCTAAACAACACTAGGATGATTCTATTTAAATGAGGAAGTCATTTCAAGTGGAATAGCTTTAAGAGAGTTCCTATGATGGCTTTATATAAAATTATATCCATAGAGGTAGTTATGGACCTGCAAATATATTTTATTCAAACTGTCTAATGATTTCTGATAAACCTCTAGATATTTTAGTTCCAGGAAGTCCAAGTTTAAAATAGGTTCTATTAAGGGAAGTGATGCATAATGGAATTGCATCTTCCTTATTGATTAGATATTTTTAAGACATGCCTTTTGTTCAAAACCAACGGACAGAAATATAAGAAAAGTATACTCTAAAATAGTTAAATCAGAGAAAAATAGCAGGTCAAGAAAAGGAAAAACAAATGTGAAAATTAGCTATCTCAGTTTGTAAAGAAGGTATTTTTTTTGTTTTTTTTCTCACTCTTAACAATGGCACAGAGAGAGCTCCTCAGATGTAGGGCCCTCCAGAAAAAGGCAGCCGACCTCTAGTTCCCCCAGATATAAATTATAGAAATGTTAATATTACATAAGGCGTTTATCAAGTGTTACCAGGATATATAAGAGTAGAGTTGTTCTCAAAGGTAACATCCAATGTATCAGAATCCTTTTTTTCTGGGAATAAATTAATATGCCCTTTAAAAGGCAGTACATTAGCTCACAAGGGTCAAAGTAACACTTTTTGTAATGCCAGGGAAGCTGGCTTTCCTCTGAGGGCTGTTTGCATAATTGAGTTATGCTCAGTTCACACCATCAGATGAGAGGGAGATGAAGACTTCAGGATTAGTGTTCCTTCAGGAAATCACTAGAAGAAAAGTTGGACCTTGGGTCATCGTATAGGGACAAAGACTGGAAAGGCAAGAGCCATGGCCCCCGGTTTGCCCTGGTCCCCCTATTCAGTTTTGAGAGTAGGACATGTAATGGCTGCTGTGGTCAGTCTATTCAGATCCCCAAACCCCACTCAGAATTGAAGCACCCTTGTTTTCAGGAGTGTTTGCTGTTGAAAGTTTACTACTGAGTCTGTTCCAGGCAATTGCCAGTAGCTTAAGAGAGCTGCCTTGCCCAAGGTCAGGCCCTCCCTCAGCTGAGAGCGGGGAGGGCATCCAATGCCTTGTTGATAAAAATCCCTTTCCCTTATTTTGCCTTATTTTGGGTTCTGAAGGGCCATCCAGCTCTACAGCTCCCTGCACAGTGGGCTCCCTGCATGATGATGGCTGAAGCCTGCATTAGGACTGCACTGCAGTTTAACCCTTCCCTCCGCCAACCCTAATTTTGCCCTTCATCATGTGTGTTGATCCCAAGAGCGCTCCCCACAAACTTGCTCACACACATCTCCATGTCAGAGTCTCTTTCCCGGAGCACATGTAGTAAGCTAGAACATCTTTTTAATTTTGAACTGGGATTGAGACTTTTCTGCCAAAGAAGTTTACCTTGGATCATAAAAACCTAGGATCCTAAAACTTAATAGCACAGCATTAGCTAATTAACAGAGGAGGAACTGAGACCCAGAGAGATGAAAGGACTGAAGCCACACTGTAGCTACCACATTATAGCAGTCTGAAACCCAACTGAGCTGACTCCCAAACCAGGATTCTTATCCACAAGGTGTGGCCTTGCGGACATCTCTGTGATGAAAGGCAGCAGCTGATAAGCAGGTGGCTATCAATTTGCTTCCTTCAGAGAAAAGAGTGATGAGAGATACTGAACCAATGAAGAGCCTGCACATTCCTGGAAAGGTGTTTATATTTGTGTTGAGAAGGGATTGCAAGGAAGTGTGTTGATTCCATTGCTGCTGACTTTCCAACCATCTTCTTCTCTTTTGATGTTGAGGGGCTATGTTATGAAATAGGTAATAAATGTCACAGAGATGAATGAGGAGCTAAAGAACCCTCCAGGCTTCTGTAGCTCAGCTGGTCCCACAATAACAATCTTGGCAAGGAGGGCTGCTGCCAGTGAAACAGCGGTGAAACAACCCTGAGCTCAGGCAGTCTGCAGAGTTAGTATGCGTACAAGCATTCCAATGATGACACTATTTTATTTTATATTTTATTTATTTATTTATTTATTTATTTATTTATTTATTTATTTATTTATGCTTATTAGTTTCAGGTGTATAACACAGTACAATAGTTATACATTTTCCCCTCAAAGTGACATCCCCCCTCCCCCGACCCGCTGCCCTACTCCCCCCGATGTCATACATATGTATTACAATTCCATTGACTCCACTCCCACACTATACTCCACGTCCCATGACTATATATATATTCAATTATAGTTGACAATATTACACAACATTAGCTTCAGGTGTACAATGCAGTGATTAAGCCTCTACACCATCCATGAAGTAGTCTTTCTAACAAGACATGTGACCATCTGACACCCTATAAAATATTTACAGTGTTATTAATTATATTCCCCGAACTTTCTTCATATCCTTGTGGTAATATTGTAGTTACCTATTTATGCTGTCTAATCCCTTCCCCTTCTCCATCATCCCCATGCCTCCCAACTAGCAACCATCAGTTGTTCCTCTATATCTCTGAGACTATTTCTATTTACTTTGCTCGTTCATTCAGTTTTTTAGATTCCTCATGTAAGTGAGATCATATGGTATTTATTATTTCCTTCCTTGTACTCCCTTTGGGCTTGTTTTGCTGTTCTTTTTTCCAGTTCCCTTAGGTGTAAAGATAGTCTGTTGATTTGAAATTGTTCTTATTTCTTTAGATAGGCTTGCATTGCTATGATTTTGCCTCTTAGGACTGCTTTCGCTGTATCCCATAGATTTTGGGTTGTTGTGTTTTCATTTTTGTTTGTCTCGAGATAGCTTTTGATTTCTTCCTTGATCTCATTTTTGACCCACTCGCTATTTAGTAGCATGTTATTCAGCCTTCATGTATTTGTGTGCTTTCTAGATTTCTCTTATAATTGATTTCTAGTTTCATAGCCTTGTGGTCAGAGAAGACCCTTGATATGATTTCAATCTTCTTAAATTTATTGAGACTTGTTTTGTGTCCTAACATGTGGTCTATTTTGGAAAATGTTTCATGTGCACTAGAGAAGAATGTATATTCTGTTCCTTTGGGGTGAAATGCTAAAAAATATTGATTAAATCTAGCTGGTCTAAAGTGTCATTTAAGGCCACTGTTTCTGTGTTGATTTTCTGTCTGGAGGATCTGTCCATTGATGACAACGGGGTGTTGAAGTCCCCTACTATGATAGTGTTACTGTTGATCTCTGTCTTTATGTCTGTCAATATCTGTTTTACATATTTAGGAGCCCCTATGTTGGGTGCATAGATGTTTACTAGGGCTATGTCCTCTTATTGAATCGATCCCTTTATTATTATGTAGTGCCCTTCTTTGTCTTTTATTGTAGTCTTCATTTTAAAGTCCATTTTGTCCAAAATAAGTGTTGCTACTCCAGCTTTTTCTCATTTCCATTTGCATAAAATATCTTATTCCTGTGTGTTTTGATTTGAGATGAGTCTCTTGTAAACAGCATATACCTGAGTCCTGTTTTCTTATCCACTCAGCCACTCTATGTCTTATGATTGGAGCATTTAGCCCATTCACATTTAAAGTGATTATTGATAGGTGCATGTTTATCACCAGTTTGTTATTTGTATTTCTGGTCTTCTTGGGTTAGCTTGTTTTCCCCTTTCTTCGGTTTAAAAAAGCCCTTTTAACATTTCTTGCAATGCTGGCTTAGTGGTTATGAATTCCTTAAGCTTATTCTTTTCTGAGAAGCTCTTTATCTCTCCTTCAATTTTAAGTGATAGCCGTGCTGCGTAGAACAATCTTGGTTGTAGGCCTTAATTTTGCATCACTTTGAATATTTCCTGCCACTCCCTTCTGGCCTGCAGAGTTTCTGTACAAAAGTCAGCTGTTAGTCATATGGAAGTTCCTTTGTATGTAACCTGCTGTCTTTCTCTTGCTGCTTTTAAAATTCTGTCTTTGTTTTTTTTTTGTAAAGATTTTTATTGGGGAATTGGGAATGGGAACAGCGCTGGGGAATTGGGGAAGGGGAACAGACAAGTCGCCATCCTTTTGTTCTTCAGTCTAGTTGTGGAGCACGTTGCCTCACTGGCCCAAGTTGGCACCATCATTGCGCTCTTCCCGGGCGAGGCACATCAGTCACCAGCTTCTGGACGGCCACTCACGGCAGCTGCTGGCCACTGATGCTGGCTGCTGGCTACACAAGGCAGCCCATGGCAACCCACTGAAGCAGGGGCTGCAGCCCACGCCATCGCTGGTGACTCAGGGCAGGCCAGCTCCAGGTTGAGCTGTTGTTCAGCATCTTAGCTGTAGAGGACACAGTGTCACTGGCCCTCATATGTGGGATCCGAACCAGGACCCTCTGGCGTCCCAAACCAGTTCTTAACCATCGCACCACTCGGCCGGCCCCACATGACTTATTTTATACATGGAACTTTGAACCTCTTATACCCC
>NW_017731874.1:1393388-1396518 GCF_001890085.2 Hipposideros armiger
TTTACATCCCCATGACTATTTTATAACTATCAATTTGTATTAATCCCTTCACCTTTTCAAACTGCACTTTGGGTTTGCTGCTTGTGGGGCTAATTGTGTGGTGCTCTGCTGTGGTCTTAGGCCAACCTCCAAGTATGTTGGTTCTGGGGCCTCTTGTGAGGGGCTCCAATATAGGCCCAGGTCACCCACTGCCTGTGGCCAGCTGGGCACTACGTGGTAAGAGCTATAAAGTGATCTATGGTTGTTCACTGCCTGTGCTAACCCTGGAGGTGCATGGGAGAGGCCACACTGTGAACTGAGGATGTCTGCCACCAGTACCAGGCCTGAGGTAGCTTCACAAAATGCCAGGACACCCCAATACCCGCTGCCACCTGCCCATTCCCTTAAGGTTCCGCCACTGATAAAGCCTCATGCAGTATGCAAGTTGGATGAGGCAGGGTCTCAAGGAGTCACAAGAATGTAAAGAGTTGTGGTCACCAGGCTAACGTAAATTCTGGTTTGATGCCAGTGCTGAGCCTGAAGCTACTCAGCAAAAGTCTCAGAGCACACGGAGGCCAGCTGCCACCTGCCTGGGGTCTGTCAGACTCTGATAATTTTCCAAAAAAGAGTGCAATGTGAACAGGTGGGGCTGGCTGCCCTTGGACAAAGTGTCTCTGGCATTGGGAGAGTTGTGAAGGGTGGGGTCCCAATGAATCAGCAGGGTAGAGATATGGAGATCACCAGACCAATCAGATTCAGATTTGGCCTGTGGGGGATGGCTCAACGCAGGAAAGATGGCACCTGTCTGCCAGCTGCACAGCAGGAAGACTCCACTTTGGAAAATGGCGACTGTCCTCCAGTCCTGCCCCTAAAGCCACACACCTCAGTCTGTGTCCCTTATGTCTCCAAGGCCCCCCGAGTCACAATTCCTCTGCTGGAATGCAAAGTGAGTGCCTGCAAGTGAGTGAATCTGTGTGCGTGTCGTTTAAGATGGTGTCTGGGTTTCCCTTCACCTTCTATCCCACCCAAATAGTTGGAATCCCCACTGTTTTTCGCAGTCATATATTGTGGGGGCTCCTCTTCTTGGCACCAGTACTCTGGACTGGGGAAGCCGGGGTGGGACTGGGTTTCTTCACTCCTCTAGGGGAACCTCCGTGGTTCTCAACTGCCACATGGAGGTTTGGGGTTAGCAAGCACCGTGTCTCTGCCCCTCCTACCAGTCTCGACGTGGCTTCTTCTTTGTATCCTTACTTATAAAACTTCTGTTCAGCCAGACTTGAGATAAGTCTCCAAGTTAATTGTTCTATAATTTGGTTGTAATTTTAATGTGTTCATGGAAGGAAGCAGGCACAATATTTATCTACTCTGCCATCTTGGATCTCTCAGAATTGTCAGTTAAAAAATTATATATATATATGCTTTCTGCTTAGCCTCAGAACTGTGGAAAAGTATTCTATCATTTTTTAAAGATTTTTTATTGGGGAATTGGAAGAGGGGAACAGACAAGTTGCTGTCCTTTGGTTCTTCAGTCTAGTTGTGGAGGACATCGCTTCACTGGCCCATGTTGGTATTGTGATCATTGTGCTCTTCCCGGGTGAGGCAGATCGGTTGCCAGCCATTGGATGGCTGTTCATGGTGGTTCATGGCAGCTCACACTGGCTGCCGGCTGCTCACAGTGGCTGCCAACCACTCACAGTAGTTTAAGGCAGCCCACTGCAGCCCCGCTGCAGTCTATGCCATCACCGGCCACTCACAGCAGCCCAGCTCCAGGTCGAGGTATTGTTCACCATCTTAGCTGTAGAAGGTGTAGCATTACTGGCCCATGTGGGGTACGAACTGGTTGCCCTTGGTTGATGAAGACTATTAGACTTCAGACCACATCAAACTTGGAAGATCCATATTGTTTTGTTTGTTTGTTTGTTTGTTTTTGAGCAGTATTTACTCTGGAAGACTTCCAAAAGATCAAGTTAGGATAAACCTAATGCTCGTTCATTTATTTATATTCAAACATTCATTCATTCATTCAACAACTATTTATTGTATACAAAAATATGTGTCAGGCACTTGCTAGGTATGAGGATATGACAGTGAACAAAAAGAAATATGGTCTGGCTGCTGGTATAGCTTACCTTCAAGTGGGAGTGACAGACATTAACAAAATAGTTGTACTAATGAACATTGAATTACTACAAATTGAGGTGTTGCTCTGAAGAAAGCGGAAACTAGTGTTAGAGAGCACATATCAGAGGACTCAAACCAGGGCCAGGCTTCTATGTCAGGGAAGGCTTCTATGAAGAAGGCATCTTTTAGCTGTTTCCTGAAGAATGATTAGAGCTTTACCAGGGGGAAGAGGGTGGGATGGGTAGGGAAAGCGTTCTAGGCAGCTACTCAGAGGAAAGAGCATGTGCCGAGTCCTGGGCCAAGAGAGACCCTGGCACATCAGGACCTATACAGTAACCCTGGCCAGGGTGAGTGAGTGAGCTCTTAAAAAAAAACAAAAAACAAAAAAATTAACTATAAATTATTATTTTTTATATATAAAACCTCACTTTTTACTATGTTTATATAATATGACAAGAATTGAGGTCAAAAGTCATATTATTCTATAAAATGCTTTAAAAAGTTAAGTACAATATGAACTATGAACATTTTTTATATTCATATTTGTTATGGTTTTTAATTGAATATTCTAGCATATGCCCCATAATTTATTTAATAAACACTTTAGGTATATACCCAGAAGTGGAATTGTTGGATCATATGGTAGATTTATTTTTAATTTTATAGAAACTTTCATATTGTTTTTCATAGCGACTGAATGAATTTACAGTCCCACCAATAGTGCACATAGGTTCCCTTTTCTCTGCACCCTTGCCAATATTTGTTATCTCATGTGGTATTTTTTTTTAAGATTTTTTTTTTTTTATTGGGAAATTGAGGGGATGGGAACAGTGCTGGGGAATTGGGAGAAGGGGAACAGACAAGTTGCTGTCGTTTTGTTCTTTAGTCTAGTTGTGGAGGACGTTGCTTCACGGGCCCAAGTTGGCACCATCATTGCGCTCTTCCCGGGTGAGGCACATCAGTCGCCGGCTTCTGGATGGCCGCTCACTGCGGCTGCTGGCCACTCACGCTGGTTGCTGGCTACATACGG
>NW_017731874.1:1398285-1401152 GCF_001890085.2 Hipposideros armiger
TTCTATTCAAAGGAAAATAAAGTCACATTTGTTACTGAGCTTCTGCTGGTAACAATCTCCCCATTTCCTGCCCTTCTTCCTGATGGTTCCGCCCCCCTAGAGGCCACTGCATCCATCTGTTATGGTGTGTCCCAAGTCAGTTTGCAGCCTAAGGCACACAGCCAAAAATCAATATCCACACTAGAAAAACAGGAACAAAGGAAGTGAAGGAGGGAGGAAAGAAGACAATGAAAGGAGGAGGGGAAGGAGGAAAGAAAGGAAGGAAAGAAACAGATTGCTGAAATGTCTTTGTTCTCTTGTCTTAACTTAGTCTAGAAAACCTTCCCAACACAGGATTTATTCTGTCTTTGCATCTCCCTTTCTGGAATCCTTTAAATACTCTCTTGACTGAAGTCAGCTCTTCACTTGCCCATTTTGGAAAGGTTTTTCCTACCTATTTCTCCTGACTAGCATGTTTGGGAAGCTGGAGCTAGGGCATCCCTTAGCCCTGAGCAGACTTAAGAGGAGCTTGGTGGCCCCAAAGAGCAGGAACCCTTGTCACCCTATGACCCTGCCCTTTGCCTGCCTGATTTGGCATGGTGGGACTACTGCTGGTTGTTTGTAATAGCTTGGGTATTTTCTACTTCCGACATTTTTTTCCCTTATGTTCAGTTTTTAAATACATGCCCAGAGAGTCCCCCACTGTAATTTCTGAGTCATTCCTTTCTTTAATTTTCGCATTTCTCTTGGTTTTCAGGATCATTCATTACTTATGTGCTTCCTTTCCCTCCTCCCCCCAACTCTTTGTCCCTCATGCTGCGGTGTGAGCAATGGCTCACGTCATCCCTGGTCCCTCGTGCCATCTCTGGCCTCTGATGCGTCACTTTAATGACACTGCTGACACCTACACCGTCCTCCTAAAATCCCTCCATTAGTCATTCCTTTGGTCAGGGCTCTTGAGGTCCTTTTAAAATTTATAAATGCTTTCTGAGAAGGTGGCAAATCTAGCCACTTTATAGCTATTAGCTTTTCTCATTAACTAGGTTCACAGAACAGGGCCATGAGGTGACTTTTAATAAAGGGGTTGGGGAAGTAGGAAGAATGCCTTGGAAGAGATGCGCCAGCAAAGACTAAGCAGCCCTGAGGCGGTTCCAAAGGGAAGTGGGGGACGCTGCCAGAGGTGAAGAGTGACTTCAAAGCTAACTGCCTAATAAGACGGGTGGGGAGATGATCATTCTGTTGTTGCCCTTCATCTCTCTTACTGATTTTGGCAAGGTGGGTTCTAAGTGATCACATAACTTATGGCCCAAAGTACCACACTTTTGAGAATGAAACAGGGGAACTCTTAAGAATTATACAAGATGGGCCGGCCAGGTGCACAGTTGGTTAAAGGGCATGAGCTCTGAGCAACAGGGTCGCCAGTTCGATTCCCACATGGGCCAGTGAGCTGCGCCCAAGCTGAGCTGCTGCTGAGCTGCCAAAGGGTGGCCGGATGGCTCAGCTGGTGAGAGCACGTGCTCCTAACAACAAGGTTGCCGATTCGACTCCCGCATGGGATGGTGGGCTGCGCTCCCCTGCAACTAAGATTGAAAGCTGCGACTGGACTTGATGCTAAGCTTGTGCCCTCCACAACTAAGACCGAAGAACAACAACTTGACTTGGAGCTGATTGTCCTGGAAAAACACAATGTTCGCCTTCCCCAATTCCCCAACACTGTTTCCTTCCCCAATTCCCCAATAAAATCTAAAAAAAAAAAAAAAAAAAATTTCAGTGAATCAACGTCTATAAACAAAGACTGTTCTGGGCAAATGACACATAATCCCCCTAGTTACAGGAGGTGCTGGAGAGGAATCTCTCTGCCTCTTTTGTNCCGCCCTGCCACTGCAACTAGATTGAAAGCGGCAACTGGACTTGGAGCTGAGCTTACGCCCTCCACAACTAAGATTGAAGGACAACAACTTGACTTGGGGCTGAGGATTCTGGAATAAACAGAGTGTTCCCCTTCCCTAATTCCCCAATAAAATCTTAAAAAAACAAACTGAGATTAGGAAAAAAAAAGAAATGTATCAGGCTAACATGTTGCACACCTTATATTTACACAATATTATTTGTCAAATATATTTGAATAAGATAAAAAAATCCTTTAATGTTGCATACTTAGGTTTTTTTCTATTTTTTCACTATTATAAGTAACACCACAATAAATATCTTCATATACAATTATTTTGGCATATTTGTGATTGCTTTCTTTATATAAACTTTTGTGAGCTTTGATACATATTTCTCAATCTTCCCCAAATTATTATTCAAATTCATAATTCCACAAATAGTATATGATTTTTTGTTTTACTTCTTCCTCATAAACCTTGGTATTTTCTTTTTGATTTTAAGTCTTTACTAATACAAAAATGCAAAAGTAGAATTTATTTTTGCAAAAGTAGAATTTATTTTTGTCTTATTTTGCTCCCTTGATTATAAATGAGATTGAGTTTTTCTTCCACAAAGTTATCAGCCATGAATTAGCACTTGAGTATTTTGAGAACAGTCTTCCCAGGCTGAAAGAGCCCAGTCTCCCTGCATCTTCCACACAGATGATGACCCAGGTTTGGGACAATTTCTAAACGATCCTCAAAAAGACATAATAATCTGGGCTGGCTGAGTGGCATGTTGGCTAAGAGCTGGCTTGTGACGCCAGAGGGCACCGGTTCAGATCCCACATGTGAGGGCCAGTGACCCTGCCCTCTACAGCTAAGATGCTGAACAACAGCTCAACATGGAGCTGGGCTGCCGTGAGTCGCCGGCGATGGCGTAGGCTGCAGCACCTGTGGCAGTGTATTGCCATGGGCTACCGAGTGTAGCCAGCAGCCAGCGTGAGCGGCCAGCAGCCA
>NW_017731874.1:1403127-1421173 GCF_001890085.2 Hipposideros armiger
TCTGCCTCTTTTGTGTTTTCTTCTAGGAGGCAAATAAAAAACACTGCTTCCTCCTTCCAGGTCCATACATAGTCACATACATTTATTTTTTTGAATTTTTTATTGTATTTTCTTTTATTTTTTATTATTTATTTATTTATTTATTTTTAGCTGAGCCATCCTGCCACCTGTTGGCAAGTAGACGCCTTTTTTTTTTGGAATTTTTAAAATGCACCGATTTATACTGCTTTTTTAAAAAAAGATTTTTATTAAAAAATGTAGATAACATACAACTTATATCAGTTACAGGTGTACACCATAGCTGTTCAACATTTATATACCTAAGAAGTGATCACCATAAGTCCAGCAACCATCTGACACCATTCTATCCTGTCACAATATTATTGACTATGTTCCCTATGTTGTACATTACATCCCCATAACTTGTTTGTTCTATACCTGGAATTTTGAACCTCTTATTCTCCTTCACCTTCCACCGCTTTTTAAAAATTTCAATTACAGTTGACATTCAATATTATTTTATATTAATTTCAGGTGTACAGCATAATGGTTAGAAATTTGTGTAATTTAAGAAGTGATCCCCTGACTAGTACCACCTAGCACTATACATAGTTATTACCATATTATTGACTATATTCCCTATGCTTTAATTTACATCCCCGTGACTATTTTTAATTCCAAATTTGTACTTCTTAATCCCCTCACCTTTTTCACCCTATCCCCCCAACCCCCCATCTATCACCCCAATAAACGTAGTACCCATGTGACACTATACAGTTATTACAATGCTATTGACTATATTCCTTATGCTGTACCCTACATCCCCATGACTACTTTGTAACAACCAATTTGTATTTCTTAATCTCTTCCCCTTTTTCACCCACCTCCCCCCCCCCCTATCTGGCAACCATCAAAATGTTCTTTGTATCTATGAGTGTGTTTGTTTTTGTTTTTGTTTTTACTTTTATTTTTTTTATGAATGTGTTTCTGTTTTGTTTATTTTGTTCTTTAGATTCCACATATAAGTGAGATCACATTGCATCTGTCTTTCCCTGTCTGACATACTCCACTCATCACAATACCCTCCAGGTTCATTCGTGCCACCTCAGATGGCAAGAATCTATTCCCTTCCACAGCCAAGCAGTACTCCATTGTATGTATATACGATCTCTTCTTTATCCATTCATCCATCGATGGACACCCAGGTTGCCTCCACATCTTGGCCATTGTAAATAATGCTGCAATGAACATATGGATGCATATGTCCCCTCAAATTAATGTTTTGGGTTTCTTTGGATAATTACCCAGGAATGGGATTACTGGGTCCTTCTTAGTCTCTTGATATAGCATTTGTTTTAAAGTCTGTTTTGTCTGGTATAAGTATTGCTACCCCATCTTTTTGTTAAAATTTCCATTTTCATAAAGTAACTTTTCCCTTCCCTTTACTTTCAGTCTATGTGTGACTTTCAATCTGAAGTGAGTCTCTTGTAGCCAGCATATGTAAGGGTCTTGTTTTCTTATCCATTCAACCACCCTATGTTTTTGATCAGGGCATTTAATCCATTTACATTGAAAGTAATTGTTGATAGATATGTAGCTATTGTCATTTTATTATTCATATTTTTTATTTTTTTTCATCTTAAAGGAGGCCCTCTAACATTCCTTGTAATACTGGTTTGGTGGTGATGAACTCCTTTAGCTTTTCCTTGTCTGGGAAGCCCTTTATGTGTCCTTTTATTTTAAATGAAATACCCAGCCTTGCTGGGTAGAGTAGTCTTGATTGTAGTTTCGTGCTTTTCATCACTTTTAATATTTCCTGCCAATCCCTTTAGCCTGCAGTCTCTGTTGAGAAATCAGCTGACAAACTAATGGGTGCTCCCTTATAAGTTACTGGTTGCTTTTCTTGTGCTGCTTTTAGAATTCTCTCTTTGTCTTTAACCTTTGCCATTTTTAATTGTAATGTGTGTTGGTGTGGGCCTTTTTGGGTTCATCTTGTTTGGGACTCTCTGTACTTCCTGGGCTTGTATGTCTATTTTCTTTGCTGGGTTAGGAAAGTTTTCTGTCATCATTTCTTCAAATAGGTTCTCAATCCCTTACTTTCTCTCTGCTCCTTCTGGTACCCCCATGATGTGAATGTTGTTACACTTGATGTTGTCCCAGGGGGGTCTCTTAAATTATCCTCATCTTTTTTGGGGGGGGGATCTTTTTTTTTTTCCTGTTTTGATTGGGTATGTTATGCTACCTTGTCTTCCAAATCACTAATTTGATCCTCTGCTTCATCTAGTCCAGGGGTTGGCAAACTGTAGCTCGCAAGCCACATGCATCTCTTTGGGTACATTCCATCTCAAAAGTTTGCTGACCCCTGGAAGAGCCAATCCTGTGACTCACAACAATTTAAAAATTATTTGAGAGCCATAAATATATTTTTTACATAATCACCATTATGTGAATAATATCCTTTAAAATTTTTTTAAATGGAACTATGATAGTTTTATTTTCATTTTTTTTTGTAGCTGAACCATCCTGCCACCTATTGGCAGCTCAGCACCAACTCAGCTCAGGCCGGACATTGAACCACTGTTGCTCAGAGCTCACACTCTTGAGCAAGCTTTTAACCAACTGAGCTACTCAGCCAGCCCTGTTTCCATTTTCAATTTTACTTCAGAGCCACAATTCGCAAGTTGCAGTTTGTTGACCCCTGGCGGCTCTTTTGTCTCAAAAGTTTGCTAACCTCTGATCCAGTCTGCTGGTGGTTTCTTCTAGTGCATTCTTTACTTCAGTTATTGTATTCTTCACTTTTGACTGGTTCTTTTTTATGGTTTCTAAGTCCTTTTTTATGCTAGCTATCTCTTTGTTGAAGTTCTTAAGTTTCTTGAGCATCCTTATAACCATTGTGTTGAACTCTGTATCTGGTAGATTGATTGTCTCCATTTTGTTCAGTTCTGTTTCTGGAATGTTCTCCTGTTCTTTCATTTGGGATGTATTTCTTTGTTTCCTCATTTTGGCTGTCTCTCTATGTTTGTTTCTATGTATTAGGCAGTCTGCTACGTCTCCAAGTCTTGCTGGGTGGACTTATGTAGTAGGTGTCCTGTGGGGCTCAGTGGGACAGTGTCCCTGGTCACCTGCTCTGGGTGTTTCAGGAGTGTCCATTGTGTGGGATGTGTGTGCCATCCTGTTATAGTTGAGCCTTGATTGCTTGGCATGTCAGTGGGTGATATTGACCCTCAGGCTGAGTGACTGTGGGGTTTGGCCATGTCCATAGCTTATGGGTAGCAGTGTGGGAGGCATACCCCATGGAAAAGGATTCACCCCAGTGGGCTCTGGTGCCTGTTGAGATCACTCTTTGGGGGGATAATTGGGTGGTGCTCTGTTGTGGTCTGAAGCCAACTTCCAGGTATGTTGGTTCTGGGGCCCCTTGGAAGGGGCTCTGGGGCAGACCCAGGTCAGCCACTGCCTGTGACCTGCCAGGAAATACCTGGTAGCAGTTACAAAGTGATCCATGGTTAATCACTGCCTATGCTGTACCTGGAGGCATGTGGGAGAGACCACATTGTGAACTGAGGATGGCTGACCCCAGCACCAGGTCTGGGGTATCTCCCCAAAAAGCCAGGACACTTCCATCCCTGCTGCCATCTGCCAGCTCCTGTAAGGTTCAGCCACCAATAAAGACTCCTGTGGTATAGAGATTGGTGTGGTAGAATCTCAGTGAGTCAACTGGGTGGAGTGAGCAGATCTCACCAGACCAATTCAGGTTCAGACTTGGACATTTGCATGAGGAAAGATGGCACCTGCCTACTGGCTGCTCTGGCAGAGGACGCTACACAGGGAAAGTGGTGACTATCTTCCAGCCTTCACTTGAAGCCACACACCTCAGTCTGTACCCTGTATGTCTCCAACACCCTCCTCCAAAGTCACTGTCCCTCCTTTGGAGCCCAGGTGAGTGCCTGTGAGAGAGTCTGTGCGGCCATTTAAGACAAATCTGGGTTTCCCGCAGCCTTCCATCCCACCGAGTATAGTCAGAATCCCCACTGTTTTCACAGCCAGATGTTTTAGGGGCTCTTTTTCCTGGCACCACTCCTCCATGGGGAACCTCTGTGCCTGAGATAACTCTCCCAATTTTCATCTGCCACATGGAGGTTTGGGACCAGCTCGATTCTGTGTCTATGCCCCTCCTACCAGTCTTGATGTGGCTTCTTCTTTATATCCTTGTTATAAAACTTCTCTTCAGCTAGACTTCAGATTGATTATCCTATAATTTAATTGTAATTTTGATGTACTCATAGGATGAGGTAAGCACAGCGTTTATCTAATCTGCTATCTTGGATCCTTATTCAACATTTATTTTTATTTCATAGAGGAAGGTGTATTTGTGAAAGTGGCATCTTTAAAATCTGGCACTGAAGCTATAGTAACGTATTTTTGGTTCAAAGTAAAAGGTGAAATATTTTTTACTGCAAATGGGGAGGTAGGCTGAGGCTTGTTGTGAAGGGCTTTGAATGCAAAGCTGAGAAATACCAACTTATTCCTGTCTGGAATAATAAAAAGAAAACCTGCCAGGGGAAGGCTACAAGATGATCTAGGGTTTATAAACACCACCCTGGAGATGGTGTAGAGAATGGGGGTATAGCAAACACATTGGAAGCACAGGCACTTTTGACAGGAAGTCCAACACAACCGTGGTCCAAGTGTAAGTGCTAAGGACCAGAGTGAGAGAAGAAGTGGAGGTCACAGAGGGAGGCGGATGTGTGTGGAGGACACTGTGGAGCTAGAATCAATAACACTCGGTGAATTACTGGATGTGGGGAATGAGGAAGAAGAAGGAATCAAAGATGACTCAGGGTTCCAGAAAGACTGACTACATAAAGGGCAATGTTATTCACCACAGGAAGATGAACAAAACTGGGGACAAAATAAGTTTTATTTTTCATATAAAATTAAAGAATACGTTTTATGTGCCAGGGCTTTATTGGCACTTTAAATTCCATATCACTTCATCTTTTCAACAGCTTTTGGAAGTCGGTCTTGTCATTTTTCTCATTTTACAAAGGAAGAAACTGAAGTACAGAGAGGTTAAGTGTCTTGCTCTGGTCACGCAGCTAAAATATGGTGAACATGGGATGTGAGGGGTGTAAGGGATCTTACTCTTATCATTGTGCCCACTTCTTTGAGATACATTTTGAATATGTTGAGGCAGTGGCAGTCTGGGGCTGTCTAATTGTCAATGTAAGTTTGGCAGATGAAATAGTTCCTTTTCTGATTTGTTTTTATTTTCCTTCTATTTAAGTATCTATCAATGCTTGACACAGGTTCCCATTCTCTTCTCTTTTGAGATTATGTCCACTTTCATGGCTGCAAATGTCACATTTCTAGGAGAACTACAAATCATTGATCCTTCAGGCCTGTACAAACATTTGCATATCTGCAGCTGCTTGTTAAACATTCCTAGTTGCATGACTGCTGCTGTAAAAATATTTAAGCCCTAACTGAGGATCTGTAACTAATTGGTTTTGTTAATCTGGAACAGTCACATATCTTTTCAGAGCTTCAGTTTTCCTTCTATAACAAGCGGTGGTTTAAAGTTGAATATCTATAGCACATGAGTTTAAGGACTGGGAGGAGCCTTAGATATCTAATTATTGACAGGGCCTCTTTACTCTGCCTAAGGTTCCACTAGTTATAACTTGTGCTGTCCAATTTAAATTTAATCACAAGTGCGTGCAATTAAAAATTCACTTTATCAGTCTCTAACCACATTTAAATACTCAGGTGCCACTTGGGACTAGTGGCTACCATAGTGGACAATGCTGACACAGAACATTTTCATCACTAATGAATGTTTTATTGAATACTGCTATAGATTAACCAACCATCATTTCTAAAGCCAAAATTATCTTCCTCTCAATTAACTTGCTCTCATACTTGCTATGTCTGAGTAGCGTATAACACCATTGCTATGGACTGATTTGTGCCCTCAGCCTTCCCCCAATTCATATGCTGAAGTTCTAACTCCCCAATGTGACTATATTTGGAGATTGGCACTTTAAGGAGGTAATTAAGATTAGAGGAAGTCGTAAGTGTGGGGCCCTAACCTCACAGGGCTGGTATCCTTATAAGGAGAGGAAGAAACACCAGAGATCACTTTCTCCCTCCATTTGCATGGGAGAAAGGCCATGTGAGGATTCAGTGAGCAGGTGGCAATCTGTAAACCAGGTAGAAAGATCTCACCAGAAACCAACCCTGATGGCAGCGTGATCTTGGATTTCTGGCTTTCAGAACTGTGAGAACATAGATGTCTGTTGTTTAAACCACGCAGTCTGCGGTATTCTATTACAGAAGCCCGAACTCACTGATGCAGCCATTCTTTCAGAAACCCAAACTTGGAATCCAAGTATGAAGAAAAGAGATGCACCACTCCCATTCATGCCTTCATACCCAAACTAATAGACCTTCTGCTCTTTTGCATTGATCTTCTTTTCTGCGTATATCTTGAATACTCTCCTTCCTTTCCATTTCTACTATTAACCTAACATCATTTTATATTGGAGATGCTGAGTTACCTGGCTTCATGTTTTTCTACTATCATTTTAGATTTATATATTAATCTCACCGAAAGATTATTTTCATTTCTATTTTGTCATAAATCTTCAGAGAGTATGGACTTACTCTAGGGAAAAGCCAAAATTTGTTACCCCAAGATTCCAGTCTCACATTTTCTACTCTGAATGCCTCCTTCCTCAGGCTGTACAGTGTAAACAGCCTGATCTCCTGACACCCCCATACTTATACAATTACTTCCCTTGCACTTTGTTCAGGCATCTTGCCCCAGAATGTAGGTAAGTCCTGTTGTACATTCTGGCCATTGCCACTCCTCATTGTCCATTGTCCACCATCCCAATGCAGCCCAAATATCCCTCCCTCTCTCCTACCCTTCACCCATCACCAGAAACAACAGCATCACAACAGAAATGACAATAAAAATGACAATTTACTTCGTGGTGACCATGAACCAGCAACTGTTCTTAGAACTTTAAATTAATTATCTTAATTTTCATAAAAACCCTGTGCAATCAATATCAATCAGTGTCACTATTTAAATGGAAAAGTTGAGGATCCGATTGCTCAAGTTAAGGCAAGTTTTAGCTTCTTCCAGTTTGTCATATTCTATTCTCAACACTGATTTGGTGCTTGGTGCCCGAATATTTATCTTTTCAAGTGTGGACCCTGTTTCCTCTACTAGCCCGGGGGCTTTCTCAAAGGCAAGTCCTGTTTTGCACACTTCATTCAGGCAATGAAGCAGATCTCAAACTATACTGATTTCTTTCTACTTACCTATTTCTCAACAACTGACAAGCTTCTCTTTCTAAATCCCATCCCTTAAATGTTGGTATTCATCAAATACCAGCGTTAGGCCCTCTGCTTTTCTTGCTCTATACACTTTGCATTGTAATTTCTTGAGCCTTCGGCTCCATTACCAGCTGTATGTGTGGCTGAGCACTGGATGTGTGGTTCAGGCCCACCCAGCATGCAGGCCAAGTAGGCTCTTCTGGTAGAGAGCATATCTTTGTGCAGAGAAAGGCTGGAACCCATTAGGGATACTGGAACTCTCTGTTGTGACCATTGGCTCGGCCAAGACCAGTGGGAAATGAGTGAGGCCCTTAGGGCACAACCTGTAAGGAGGCACTCACTCAGGATTTTGAAGTTGCTGACCCTGCACATGCATGACCCTGAGAGTGAGGTTTTGTCCTTGACCGATAAGGTTGGCCTAGCGAATATGCTTGGAGCACCAACAATGTCTGTTACGGTCCTTTTATATTTAATATAATAAAATACATTCTGCTTTATACTACATTGTTGTGCTGGGCTTTCTCTTTATTATATGTTAAGCTTCTTGAGAACAGAAGCTTACCTTTCTAACCCCTTTGCATCAGTGCTTTCTAACATACCAGCTACTCAAAAAAAAAACACACAAAATAACAACAACAAAAAAACAGGTTGTGATGTCGAATTGAATTCCCACTCTCCTTAGCCTCTCCCTGCGGTGGAAGGCCATATGAGATCTACCATTCCCGATCCCTACTCTGAGTTTCATACTAGATCAGCAGAGAGAATATCTATACAAGATTTAGGGGGGAAAGGGAGTCGACACAGGAACAGGCACAGGAGGCAGCAATTCATGAACTGAAGCTAGAGCTGTAGTTCTCAAAGTGTGATCCCTGGACCCATAGCATTAGCTTTACCTAGGAACTTGTTAGAAATCTGAATTCCTAGGCTCCACCTCAGACCTACTGAGTTAAAAAGTCTGGGAGTGTGGCCAGCAATCTATGTTTTTTAAAGCCCTTGCATGACTCTCAGCTGGAGAATGGTCAGTTAGTAAATCAACCTTAGGGCTGGAAAGGATTTCTTGGAGCTGGCCAGAGGTAAAAAACTGTACCCTTAGGATATGTCTTGTTCAGTAGCAGAGCTGAGCAAGACTGACCTTGGGAAATGTGGTTCTATTAAAGAAAAATATTGAACTCTGAGATGCTTTTGATGTTAAAGAGAAGGGTTTAGTTTATAGAGAGTTCCAATCTGTTGACTAAAAGTCAAAGAATGAGAAGGATCCTGAAAAAATCGGAGTGTCAGGGGACGCTTGAGATGAGAAAAGCCTGCTCAGAGGAGGGCCAGATGTCAGAGCTGACACAAAAGCACATCAGAGACCAGCACTTGGCACAGATACACAACTCTTGCAAAAAATGCAGATAGTCTTCAACTTGGTCCCTGTAAAGATACAGAAGAAATATTGGAGTTGGAAAGACTGGGAGGAAGGACTATGAGTTTCAGAGAGATTAGAGGTACTTACATGGCAGGTTTGACTTAGGACCAGGAATGTAACAAAGCCATTAATATTCATGCCAGCCTCACTCAAGTGGGGAAATTTGCTTTTCCCAGATATTAGGCCTTGTATTAGTCAGGCTTTACCTGAGAAATAAAACCAAGGGTGTGGGGGGTGAGGGAGGGAGGGAGAGAGAGAGAGAGAGAGAGAGAGAGATTTGCTATAAGGAATCGGCTCATATGATTGGCAAGTCCAAAATCCAATGGAGTAGGCTAGTAGGCTGGAGACTCAGGGAAGAGTTGCTGAGTTGCAGGTGGAGTCCAAAAGCTTTCTTGTGGCAGAATCCCTTCTTGCTCAGGAAAGGTCAGTCTTTGTTCTATTAAGGCCTTCTACTGATTTCATGAGTCCCACCCACATCATGGAGGGCAACCTGCTTTACTCAAAGTTCACCAATTTAAATGTAAATCTCACTCACAAGACACCCTCACAGATACATCCAAGATATTTGACTAAATATCTGGGCACCATGGCCCAGCCAAGTTGACATATAAAATAACTACCACAGGCCTGCACCCAGGAAAGCTGCCTGATACAGGGCTAGTGGTAGCGGTGCCAGTGGTGGGGTATGCTGCTACTGCATTGGACAACTGAGAGAAGCAGAGATCTGCCAGCGAGCTCCTCACTAAAGGGGTAGACACTTGGTGTTCTGATCATTTCTATTTATAGGCTATCTAATAAGTTTGAATTTCCTTTCTTATGTTTGATAGCCATTTTGATATTTTTTTGGGGGAAAGTGCCTGTTCAATTCTCTTGCTCTTTTTTTTCCTATTGGGTTGTCTATCTTCTTCTTATTTTTTTTGTCTTTATATATTTTGGATACAAGAAGGTCCAAGATGCCAGAATGGGTAAATGCTATGCCTGCCACCTCCCAGGATCACATTAAAATGACAATTAAATTATAGAACAATCAACCTTGAAAATGTCTGAAGACCAGCTGAACAGAACTCCTATAAAAGGATATAAAGAAGAGGCCACATCAAGGCTGGTAGGAGGGGCAGAGATGTGACACAGGCTGACCTAAATCCACAGGTAGTGGTTGAGCACAGGGAGGGACACCTTGCCAGCAGAGTACCCCCCAAAAGAGTGAGGGGTCCCAGCCCCACACTGGGCTCCCCAACCCAGGGATCCTATATATGGATAGAAGCCTTTTGTGGATTATAGGTAATGTGTATATCTCCTCCTACTCTATGCCTTGTCTTCTTTACTCTTAAAGGTGTCCTTTGATAAACAGATGGTCTTAATTTTAATGTAGTCTAATTTATCACTCTTTTTCTTTATAGTTAGTGCTTTTGTGTCCTGTTTAAGAAATGTTTCTCAACTCCAAAATAGTGGAGGCTCTGTTATGTTGGAAACTCTCTTAGAAATGTTATGATTTACCACTCATATGTAGGTATCTCTCACCTGGAACTGGTTGTGTGAAAGGTATGAGGCAGGGCAAGGTTAATGTTTTCCAGGTTGAATTCCCTGGGAAACAGAACCTGGGGCACAGATTTGTGTGCAGGCATTTGTGGGGGGTAAAACTCTCAGGAACAACCTGAGAGGGAGCAGAGGAAGCAGGGTTGGGTGGAGGGAGATGCTACGCTGTGGCAATAGAGTTGAAATAGAGTTGACTTAGTGATCTAAGCTATTCCCAAGAAGAACTCTTGAACTAAAATTGTCCTTCAAAGACCAATCTAGGCAAACATCAGGATTTTGGACCCTTGCATCAACCGTCATTGGATGTGGGATACCCTCAGAGAGAGAGAGAGTATAATCTTAGGTGAAGCAAATTTCTCTAGCTAATGGAAATTTCCAGAGAGAAATGCAGCTGCAAGCCATCAGCAGCCAACTTTCCTAGCAACTGGGAGAATGAATACCTCAGTCGTGAAGGTGAAACCGAGTAAACCAGTTGACTCAGCACCATTCATTGAAAAGTTTGTCCTGTTCCCACTATTCTTCATTGCCACCTTCGTAATAAATCGAGTGACCATATGTGAGGGTCTATCTGATTTTGAAATCTATTCTGTTCTATTGGGCTCTTTGTCAATCCTTTACCCAATACCACAGTGTCTTAATTACTGCAGCTTTATCATCAGTTTTGATATCTGGGACTTTCTGTTTTCCATCATAATCTTAGCTATTCTTGGCCCTTTGCATTTCTATTTTAGTCCTAAATTCAGCTTATCAATTATCACACATACAAAAAGTCTGCTGAGTTTTTGATTCAGTTGATATTGAATCTATAGATTCAATTAGAGCATTGACATTTAAAAAATATTGAGTCTTGTAATTCATGAACTTGATATACTCATATGCTTTCACTTATTTTGATTTCCTTTAATTTCACTAAATAATATTTTATAATTTTCTGTGTAAGCTCCTTGAAAATCTTCCCTCCCTCCCCCCCTCTCTCTCTTTGGAATGTTGCTGTAGATTAATAAAAATATTTCATTTTGAAACTATTTATATTGGTAGAAAACACAACTGATTTTTTTATATTGTCATTGTATCTGGCAAACTTAAACTTATTTATTAATTAAAATAATCTGTAGATTATTTTGGATATCATACATGCATAATTATGTTGTCATTGGAAAACAATAGTTTTAGATTTTTTTTAAAGATTTTATTAGAGAATTGGGGAAGGGAATAGTGTTGGGGAATTGGGGAAGGGAAACATTGTGTTTTTGCAGGACCCATCAGCTCCAAGTCAAGTTTTGTCCTTCAATCTTAGTTGTGGAGGGCGCTAGCTCAGCTCCAAGTCCAGTCGTTTTTTTTTCAATCTAGTTGCGGGGGACACAGCCCATCACCCCATGCAGGAGTTGAACTGGCAACCTTGTTGTTAAGAGCACATGCTCCGGGCCGGCTGAGTGGCGTGTTCATTAAGAACTGGCTTGGGATGCCAGAGGGCCCCGGTTCGGATCCCACATATGAGGGCCAGTGACACTGCCCTCCACAACTAAGATGCTGAACAACAGCTCAACCTGGAGCTGGGCTGCCGTGAGTCACCGGCGACGGCGTGGGCTGCAGTCCCCTGCTGCAGTGGGTTGCCATAAGCTACCATGTGTAGCCAGCAGCCAGTGTGAGCGGCCAGCAGCCGCCATGAGCGGCCGTCCAGAAGCCGGTGACTGATCTGCCTCTCCTGGGAAGAGCGCAATGATGGTGCCAGCTTGGGCCAGTGAAGGAACGCCCTCCACAACTAGACTGAAGAACAAAACGACAGCAACTTGTCTGTTCCCCTTCCCCGATTCCCCAGCACTGTTCCCCTCCCCCAATTCCCCAATAAAATCTTAAAAAAAAAAAAAAAAGCACATGCTCTAACCAACTGAGCCATCCGGCCACCCGTTGGCAGCTCAGTAGCAGCTCAGCTCAGGCGCAGCTCACTGGCCCATATGGGAATCAAACCAATAACCCTGATGCTTAGAGTTCATGCTCTAACCAACTGAGCCACCCGGCCAGCCCCTAGGTCTTCTTTTCCACTCCTTACATCTTTTACTTCTTTCCCTTACTTTAGGAACTCTGATGTAATGATAAATATCAGGTTTAATAGCCATAGTAGGTAATTATAACACAATTTATTTGATCAATACTTGACTGAAGGACACTTAAACTGGTCTTCTCTTTTTCATACATTTTTGTGCAGTTGTCGCATTCATTTTTTAGAATGTATTACTAGATTTCTTGGAATAATTCAGTCAACAATTAAATTAAATACATAACAAGTAAACTTAAAATATTTTTAAAACAAGTATATGTAGGGCCAGCCAAGTGGCTTGGTTGGTTAAGAGTTGGCTTAAGAGCACGAGCTCTGAGCAACAGGGCTGCCAGTTCGATTCCCACATGGGCCAGTGAAGCTGCGCCCGAGCCGAGCTGTCGCTGAGCTGCCAACAGGTGGCAGGATGGCTCAGCTGGTGTAACAACAAGATTGCCTGTTTGATGGTGGGCTATATCCACCCGCAACTAAGACTGAACTCGTCACCTTGAGCTGAGCTGCCACCCAGATGGCTCAGTGGATAGAGCATGTGCTCTTAACAACAAGGCTGCTGGTTCGACTCCCACATGGAACGGTGGCTACGCCCACCTGCAACTAAGATTGAACACAGCACCTTGAGCTTAGAGGCCAAAAGCTGCCGATGGGCAGCCAGATGGCAACTGGCACCCTCCACAATGAAGACTGAAGAATAACAACTTGGCTGGTCCCCTTCCCTAATTCCCCAACACTGTTCCCCTCCCCCAATTCCCCAATAAAATCTTTCAAAAAACAAACAAACAACAACAAAAAACAACTATATGTTTGTTTTACAAACAAACAACAAAAGAAAAACAACAATGCATTTTCTTAGCAAATTTATTGTAAGTTACAATGACATCACACTTTTATGGAAAATGTCTAGAGCCTTGAAAGGTAAATTTAGAAAAAAGGTTTTTGAGAGATGTGGGCATATCTACTCCTTTGTATTTGTACTCTAAGGTAGTCTGACTTCCTGGGATTTTAGCAGTCTTATTGTACTTTTATAAATCTCTTTCATAGACTAAGAAATCCCTGATCTCTTGACCTAAATAAAAATACATTTTTCCAACACTTTTTTTTTATATTACATAAAGCAAGTGGAGAGAAAGGGAAGAGAAAAAGAAATAGAGAGAGAGAGCTAAAGGGAAAAAAGGAAGTGTAGATAAACTGTTTCAGACCTTAACCCCTACCCTCTCCCCGCTTCTATTGCAAGGTAGTTGACTAGACTTCATTGTCTCAGGGCAGGTACGTGGCAAGTGGCAAGTGGAAAGCAGAATCATCTGCAGGATGTCCCTGGCTTTGTTTCAAAAAGTTTAATCCTAATGAGAACAATAATTCCCCAGAGAAAAGTTCCCCTGGTCTAGTATCAGAAGAGGCTCATAATCCTAAAGCAACCTTGCCCCGGGTCCTGTTTACTGGAGAGGCACCATGTAGGGAGCAAGCTGTCAGAGAGTAACATGGGGGTGGTGGGGGGGATCACAGTACGGTTGTCAGAAAAAATACAGGATATCCAGTTAACTTTGAAATTCACATAGACAAGGAATAATTTTTTTTTGTATGTGTCCCAAAAATTGCATGGAGCATACTTACACTAAGAAATTATTTGTTGTTTATCTGAAATCCTAATTTAACTGGATGTCCTGTTCTTTTTGTTTGTTAGTTTGTTTTACTAAATCTGGGAACCCCAGATCACAGGCACTTCAGAGCTCAGTGTGGCATGGGGCAGAGATTCCTGTGGCTGCAGACAGCCTCTGGGTCTGGGTCTATACAGACAGAGACAGTGGATATTTTGGTGGTAAGTAGAGTAAACAGATGCCTCAGAACTAAGCCCCCACATGCCATCACTGTGTGAACCCTTGTTACCCAGGTCCAATCTGGTATGGGAGATCTTTCCACAATGTCTGAGGCCGAACTCCTCGTTTTCTCATGAGATGAAATATTAAAGTAAAAATTACTTTGTTTCCTAGAATATTTAAAAGTCATATTCCATTTACATCTGAGTTTGTAAACTGAGATTCTTAACCTTGTGATGATACAAAAACAAAAAAATGTTTGGAGTTTGAAAATCTGGGTGGTGAGCATCTTCACTCTTGTTTCCCAATGGTCAAATCTCAAGGAAAGGCTTGGTTTCTGTAGGACAGGAGCGGAACTAAGGATTCAGTATGGAGGCATGGTGACAGCTGCCTACTACTGAGTCTGGACGTGTCCTCATATGCTTTCTCTGAGAATCTGAGATTTTCCCCTGAGGTGATTCTGAGTTGCAGAATACTTGGTAAAAGGGAGAGGCCTGCTCAGCTCAGACTCACAGGGCATGTACCTAACTTACCCTGGTTCGTCACAGGCAACAATCCTGCCTGCCATCTCGCAGCTGGATGATAGCAGTGGGAAATATTAGTCAGTCTTGGTTATAAAGAACGTGGCCACCATCAGGATCTGCAGATTCACCCCAACTGAATGAGATTCCCCAGGGAGGTATCTGTGTAAGAGGTGAACCTCCATCCCCACCCCAGCCATACATTTTGTTTATTACTACAGAACTTTCACTCCAACCTGCATGTAGCTCTTCCCAGCCCGGTGAGCTCAGCTGGACCATGAGCTGTTTCAAGGATTTCTTTGTTCCTATGACTTAGAAGCCTAGCCTAAAGGTAGCCAGGTTATTTTCTTGGCCTTTTCCTTCTTGGCTCACACCCTAAACTTTAATGCCCCACCTCTCTTATGGTGAGAAAAAACACCTACAAAAGTCAAACCCAACCAGGAAAAGAGCTTATGAGACATAACTTAGAGATCTTAGAAAGATCCAGAGTGGCCAGGCTGATGCACATACTCAATACTACTTTTCCTCACCTCCCACCTGATTTCCTCTTGACCTTTGATTGGAGGCTATTTTAACTGATTTGTTTTGGTGAGGGCGTTGCATGGAAGGAGGTGCTTCTCTCACAAGAGGGAGATCCTGGGCTCCTATTTTTACTTCAGCAGCTCAAATAACAAGTTTAAATAAGGGAAAGGAATCCAAAAATGGAATTCAGGTGGGTACATTGTACAGACAAGATTTTTTTTTAAATTCTCTTCACTCTTAAAAATATCTATACCTTAGCACTGTAGCTCAGTTCTTTCCTGGTTCCTCCTCTGAAGCCTGCCTTCATCCTAAGACGGAGTGGGTACCAGAATGGGAGAAACCCAACTTCTCCCATAGACCTTGTATACAAAGCCAGTACACTGGAGGTGCAAACCACTCCATTATAATTTGCAGAAAGTTCTGCCTTGATTTTTAGGAATTCACCAACTCAGAAGTCATTTGGCAGTGCAGAGACCTATTCCTGGGCTTTTTTTTTTCTTTCTTTCTGAGAACTACTCTTTTCATGATCTACAAGTTAATTTTAGAAACAAATTTATTGATGATCAAGGAACTGTTTTACGAAGTCTAAAATCCTCTGCCATATTTAAGAGATATTCTGTGATCTGGCCCTTCTTACTTCAATTTCCAATTTACTTGGAATGAGTTAAGTAGTAAAAAGCTTAGTTTTAAGGAAATACTTGGACTAAACAGTTTATGTTGTACTGAAAATATGGCTATTTTTTTCTAGCTTGCTTATATATCTAGCTGTCATTTTCTACCATCTCTCGCTAAACAGTGGCTTGCTTCCACAGTTTCTTGATGTTTAAAAAAGACCCCAGGCTGGGCTTCTCTCTTCTTATCTATTATCAGAGAGGCCTGAGCTGATATTTTTGACTTCTAAATGAACACTGAAATTGGCCTCTCTGGGGTATCGAGCTATTTTCTTTTTCCCAAGAGGACTAAAGAAAGGGCTTCTAGGCCAGGTACTGTAGGAGGTCAGCCTTCTTCCCTGAGTTCACACCTTAAATCCTTTTTAAGGAAGGAGGACTGAAGCAGTGCCCTGTGCCCTTCTGGCAGGAGAGAAGCTCAAAAACTTCATCTTTTCTCTTTTGTATCTTTGTCTGAGGGAATCTCAGAAATAGCTATTATTGTCAAATATATGAAAGGCTTACTATTTATATCTAGTTTTCAGGTGCCCTAATGATCATAATACATATCATTAAACATGTCAGACTAAATTTGTAGCAAGCCTTATAATTTCAATGTTACTGTTTATTTGTGTTTAAAATCCAGCATAATTTCATGGGGCACCAGGCTGTTCTGTCACTGATCAAAACTGGCTTTCTGGAGAATTATGTTGTGCCTCTGTGATCTTGCTGTGCACCCCCACACTGGAAGCTTAGCTTCTCTCCCAGTGGGTAGACAGCTTCTCATTTCCTCAGCCTTCTGTTCATGATTTATGGATCAGATAGAGGATGATGTTGGCTCCATCTGGAAAGTGGGTCAACCGGTCTTTGAGATGACACACTGGAGGCCTAGATCTAGTGCTCTAGATACAGACTCCCTATGTTGAGAGGCTGATAGGGAAGGAAAGAAAGGACTTGACCCCTTAGAGAGTGAAATCAGACCTCTGCCTGAAGTGGACTGCTGTCAAAGATGAAGGCTCAGCAGAGTGTGAATAGCAATTGTGACTAACACAAAGATTTAGTTGAAGGCGGGCCCTTGAAAATCCTTACTGATAACTCCCCGAGAGCCCTGTTGGAGCACTGAAACTTTCCACAAATAGATTGTTGACCACTGGGGTAAGTCAGTCAGAAAAGCTGACTGTGTTACTGAGTAATATGTTGGCACCTGTTGGAACATTTGCACCACTGCTTGGTCAGATTTGTCAGCCCAGTAAATTCCAAAGGGTGGGGTGGGGATCATTCATTTGGGGACAAGGCCGAGATGTAATAAAAATCAATAGCTATTTCTTTCCTTCCTTTCTGTTCCCTTCCCTTCCCTTTCTTTTCTTCAGCTTCTTCAATTGATCTCAGGACCTTGGATTTACCATAATCCTTTGTTCAGCACACTTTCATCATTGGTCAATGCATCATCTGATTTATTTATTTAATTGTTTTAAATAAGCACTGGTGACTCTGCCAGTTAGTACCCTATCCTCCTGTCAGACCTCACTCTACCCAAGGAGCTCAGCTATTTCCCTGAATCCTATGTTCAAAACTTCCTTGCTTTCATTTTCATATGTGTGAGTATTCACCTGTTCTCCTGTTGATGAGCATTTAGGTTTTTCCAGGATTTTGCTATTTAAACAGTGATGTTATTAACAGTCTTGTATATATCACAGGGTACACATGCACCAGAGTTTCTTTTGTGCATAATCACGAGTGGAAGTGCTGGATCATAGAGTAGGTGAATGTTTGACATTATAAGACAGTGCTAAATTACTTTCCAAAATGATAATTTTTTGGAAATTTACATTTTTACCAGCAGTGCATAAGAAATTTTATGAATGCTCATCTCTTCCAACCTCTCTCTACATCCAATGCCAATAGCTTGGCAGTATTGGACTTTTTATTTTTTGCCAATCTTATAAGTTTAACTTTTACTTCATGCTTTGATTTGCATTTCCACAATCACTACTGAGGTTGAACATTTTCTTCACTTGGCCACATATGTGAAATTTCTGTTCATGTCTTCTGCTCATTTTGCAATTAGGATAGAAGTGCTTTTACACTGATATGTAGGAAGAGTGATTTTTTAAAATAAAAATAACTTTTAATCTAAACTTAGGATTCTATTCCCAAATGGAGTTTGCACAAATTATTATATATGTATATCATACCCCCCC
>NW_017736323.1:0-1352 GCF_001890085.2 Hipposideros armiger
TTCTAAAGTATTGAACTCTGTCTTAATAGAGATGTATTCTACCTAAGAAAGACCGCACTATGACTCTAAACATTTTTTTTTTTTTTTTTTTTTTTTTTAGTTTTTACTGGGGAATTGGGGGAGGGGAACAGTGTTGGGAAATCAGGGAAGGGGAACAGACAAATGTCCTTTTGTTCTTCAGTCTAGTGTGGAGGATGTCGCTTCACTGGCCTGTGTTGGTATTATCGTTGCGTTCTTCCTGGGAGAGGCAGTCGCTTGCTGGCCATTGGACAGCCACTCACAGTGGCGCATGGCAGCTCACAAAAGCTCACACCCACTGCCCACCAGCCCCACTGCTGCCTACGCTGTCGCCAGTGAATCATGGCAGCCCAGCTCCAGGTCGAGCTATTGTTCACCATCTTAGTTGTAGAGGGCGCAGCGTCACTGGCCTGCATGTGGGATTCGAACCAGGGCCCTGCTGCTCAGAGCTGGCGTCCCAAGCCAACTCTTGACCAACGTGCCAGTTGGCCAGCCTGACCCTGAATCTTTAATAGAAGGATAATTGTCTTTCATGTAATAATCATTGGCTATGATGTTTTTGGTAGTGAAATGTATTTTTTTGAATTTAAATATAACACACTCAGAAAAGCACATTAACCCTAAGTATGCAAAGTGAACACAACTGTTTAGCCATTAATCATGTTAAGAAAAAGAATATTTCCAGCATCCTAAAAGTACCATTTGTGTATCTTCCCATTCAATAGCCCTTCTATTCTTCCTACCATCCTGACTTCTCACACAATGGTTTAGTTTCAGTCATTTTTTGGCTTTTATAAATGGAATCATACATTGCATATTCTTTCCTTTCTGACTTCTTTTGTACAATATCATGCATGTGAGATTCATTCATGTTGTTGCGTGCAGCTATAGTTAAGTATTCATTATTTTTTGCTGTATTTAATTCATTGTATACATAAACCACAAAATGTTTAAAAACTTTTTCTGTGATTGATAAACATTTAGCTTGTTTCTGGGAGCTCTTATGAATAATGATGCTGCTAACTTTCCTGTACACAACTTTTAGTGCACATGACAATGAATTTCTACTTTTAAATTTTATTTAACTTAAATTTTTTTCAAATTAAATATTTTTGTTGGCTACATACATATGTAGGAATTTCTAGGTCATTGACTATGTGTATATTTAAGTTTAGTGGATATTGCCAAACAATTTCCTAAACTGTTTGTATAAATTTATATTATTTATTTTTTTTTTTTAAGATTTTTATTGGGGAATTGGGGGGAGGGGAACAGACAAGTTGCTGTCTTTTTGTTCTTCAGTCTAGTTGTGGAGGACATTGCTTCACTGGCCC
>NW_017736325.1:0-1366 GCF_001890085.2 Hipposideros armiger
GGGGGGATGCAAGTCAACCCATTGCAATCATCAAGTTTATAAAAATATCATTGAACAAGTTTACTAGCTTTGTTTTTTTCTTCCAGGCATTTGATTCAGATGATTTCTTTAGTTAATTCTACCCATGAAACCTTAGAATTGCAAGTAACAAACAATAATCCTGATAATTTTGTCCTGGATACTAAAAAATTACCAGTAAGTATACTCAGAAAGCCAAGTAACCTACCACCACTAAAGCATTTTCCAATTCTGATTTTGGGACACTGTAAAATATTAGCATTTGAATTATAATAAGCATTCAAATGTCTCAAATTTAAAAATAGAATTTGCGTATAATATATCATATGTATATGGATATCCTCAATTTTAATTTATCAAAAAAACAATATCATGTTCATATAAATTTTTGAAAATATATATTCTAGATTCATGCTCATTTTTACTGAATTCTAAATAAACTGGTCATGCTTTATTACTTGACACTATATTTTCCATAAATTAAATGGAATATGATATTCAGAACATAGTTTACAAATAACTGAAATTCCGCATTCAAGAGTGATGTCTTCATATCCTTTATATCACTACTTTTATTGAAGAATGTAAACAGTGGTCCAAGGAAAACAAATACAATATGTTGCAGATGCCACCTTACATTACATAATGAAGAATGTGGACTCTGCTTTCACATTTCCAACCATGTCTTTCTAATCCATTCATTCTTTTATACATTTATCAAATGTTCTTAAGTATGAAATAGACAACTAACTTCAATATTAGGAAATAAATTTAAAGATGACAAACATACAGTGTATATTGTAGAACAAATTAGGAGCACACATTAATTAATGTTACTGATAATAAATGGAAAGAATATATATGTATATATAACTTTTGTTTTTGTTGCATTGTGCTCATGTTTACATAAAATATTGATTATTACCCATAAATGCTTTGATAAATAAGCATAGATTGATTATCAAGGTAAATCATGATATGAAAAACTTGTTCCTCATGTTATATATCTATATCATTACACTAAACCAGTAGGTTTGCTGCAGTTAAATTTCAACCAGTGATCTTTATCTTTTTTTCCTTGAACACATGAGAAGTGCATTTTTCAGAGAATTTTAGGTAGAAATAAAGGAATATTATTGAGTTATTTCTTGGTTGTATAAACTACCTCAATCTTTACCTCATGCCTCTGACATATATTTGTAGGAGAAGAATTTCAGGCCAGAAAGGCTAAAATGCTTAAGGCACATGGTTAGCAAGTGTAGTACTAGAGTGAAAAAGTTAATGTAGTATTATGTTTTTTCTAATGAAATAGATGATTTATTTCACATACATGTATATCCTTTATACA
>NW_017736326.1:0-1410 GCF_001890085.2 Hipposideros armiger
CTGATGGAAAAGCATTTGTTGTATTAACAGTCGGTCCACAATAGTTGAGCACATACTGATCAGGCGCTGCTAGAAACACCCAGGCTCTCTCGAATCCATCTTCTCTCATTCATCAGGCCCATTCTAAAGGAAGGTGTGATCTTCCCTCCTCCAGTTAAAAGCCTCCAATGGCTCCCCTTGTTCTTAGAACAAAGCTCAAGGTTACTAAGGAGGCATAACAGCCATATGCAATCTCATCTTCATCTACCCCTCCAGTTTCCTCGGTTAACTCTACTCCTCTTGCTCTCTAGGTTACAGCACCTGCCGCCATCTTTCACTGCCTCCTGGGCACCATGGTGTTCCCACCTGGGACCCTCCTCCTAAGTACCTTGCCTCATTCTTCAAACCCCAGCTATATTTGACTTCCCAGGGAGGCCTTTCCAAATCACACCCTCAAGTCAGCATTGATTTCCCTGGTATATATCCTCATAACACTCTCAACTTCTCTTTTATAGTATTCATCACACTATTCACGTGTGGGCTATTTGCCTCATTACATGTTTCACGTAGCATTTCTCCAATTCAGGAGGGTGTGGTCTGCACCAGTTCCCCTCGCTCTTTTTATTCACTAAATATATAATTAATAAACACAGGCTAAAAGTACAAAAATGTAGATGACCTGATTACTATTCTCTTAGAGCCGTTAGTCTGGGTTGTATGAATCTTCAAAAGGTTCATATAGATTAAATACTATAAGACTCAGAGGAGGGCGAAAGGAAGGAGAGCTTCCTGGGGAGGTGGGCCTTCAAGAGCCCCCAGAGAGGACAGGAAGGGACATGAACCAAAGCAGCGGCAGGTGAGGGGATGTACCACTTGGCTGAAGCTGTTTTCTTCCCTGGTGAATTCCCAGGGCACCTAGTAAACGCTCAACAAATACATGTTGACTTGAGACATTAATGAATATGCTCAGTGTGTTAGGGGAGCCTGGCTTCATGGAAAGATATATCCAAAGGGTTGTGGGAGATTAAGATGGGAAGGGTGGATGAAGGTTTCAAAGGACAACATTTATTTTCATTTAGTTTGGGTTTCTTGGTCTGCATAACAGAGAGCTAACCAGTATTTTTATTTTCTCAAAATATTTAAAGAAAAATTTTAAGTTAAAAAAAATCAAATAGAGCAGAGTTATATGATGCCTCTTCCTTCCCCAGCCCATTTCCCCAAAGTAGCCATTGCTAACAGATGGGCTCATATTCTTCCAAATATGTTCAAATCATATACAAGTATATTGGATATATATATATATATCCAATATAGGATCATTTCCATGTCTGCACATATAGATTTTCCATATTATTTTTAATGGCTGTGCTATATTTAAGATTTTCTGGTCAAAGAAGAAACAAGAGCAAAGTAAGATAACTGAAAATCCAG
>NW_017736327.1:0-1364 GCF_001890085.2 Hipposideros armiger
AGGCATTCACTTTTTTAGAAGTGATGAGGCCTGATCCTGAGGGTCTCTTGATACCCTTTTCTTCCTACTGAGTTTATAGCTCTCTCCCTCTACCACTTAGCCTTAATAGAAGGCTTCACTGTGCTTCACCAATGAATGACATATTTATTGAGCACTAATACATATTTTATTTGTAACACAAAGCACTATGACAAGTGCAGTGGGGGAGGGGAGCAATTATTCAGAAAAAACAAACAAACGGAGTTTGGCACGCCCTGCTCTCACAATGCGTACCTCCTAGTTGGGATGATAGCTTAGGCAGAAGATGCTAAAAACTGTATATTTGTACCGATTAAAAATGAGACTGGAGTTTGGAGAAGGGAGAGCAGCTCATCTTGGCTAGCATGGTCCAGAAATTCTTCATAAAGGAATTTGGAAATTAAACTGGGTATTAAAGAATGTGGAGGGTTCCAATAAGGAAAGGGCTTTGTAGAAGTACATTTGTTAGGTGTGGTTTCTATGTCCATTGTCCATTTTCCTATGTTTCTACTTTATATCCATCATACATAGCATTATTGTAGGTTGACTTTGATCATAGGTTCTAGGATGTAAACCATAAATTTTCTTTCGCTCTTTTTGATAAGCACCAATGAATATATTTGATGATAATGAAATTGCAATGTCTAGCTTTGTTTTGTTTATCAATTAAAGTGTTCCAGGGATTGTACTATTTTAGCTTGCTTTTTTAATTAAAAAAAGAATCAACGCATTTTCATTATAAAAATTTGGAAAGTACAGAAAACTTAGAATGAGAAAAATAAAAATGTGTATAAGCTCTCCATTCAGAGATAAGCAAAAATATTTCAGTAGATGCCCCGAAGGGGAGTCATATGCAATTCGGCAGATTGTGTATTTCATAGCTGCAGGAGCTGCCTTTCACATAGACTACAAATGTCAGCAGTGCTCCTGGAACACACACGGTGGTGACACTGACACCCATAATTGGAACGTATCAAACATACCCTTATATAACCTAACTTTCCATTTATTCATATTTCAACTATTTTATATATAATAAAAATTTATCTCAAATATATTTTAAAATAGCTAATACTATTTTATTTTTTAATGTATCACAACTTTAAAAAATTATCTACTATTTAACATTTGGATTTTTAAAAAAATTTTTTCATTTAAATTAATGATAATGAACATCTTTGTGGGTATAGATTTTAACTTCGTTGTAATTTTATTTTTCTCAGGTTAAGTTCCTAGAAAAACTGTCTGAACATTCAAAAAATTTACTGGATGGGAGAAGTGCATGGAGATAGTCTCAGAGACACAGAGGAAGAACTGAGTGTTGTTAGTTGGGAGGGGGTGGGGAT
>NW_017736328.1:0-1410 GCF_001890085.2 Hipposideros armiger
CTGTAATACATCATCTATATATCACATTGTGTGTTCACCACCCAACATGAAGAACGGAAATAGTTAAAATAGTTTTCTTCAGAGAATTCACTGATAGTTCAGATCTCAAGAATACCACTGGATTAGGAAAAGTACTTATTTAGGGGACCATCAACAGGAATGGGTGTTTACAAATGACTGTTTCTATCCACAGTTCATCACCTCAGGATCCATCAGCATAAGAGCACAGAAGAAAGCTACACAATGTAAGGTACAGTGGAATGTTTGGAACAATGTCAAAGATACAAAATGAGGAGAAGAAATTATTACTTCTGAGCTAACTTTCTTTTTTTGGAGGGGGGCTGCGGGGTGGCTTTTTCAAATGTTTGAATGGGAAAACAACATTTAAGCTTTATAAGGATGCACTCCAGTGCATCTTTTGTGATGGGTGTTGAGGGTGCAGTGGGAGGAATTGGTTTTATAAGGTGTCAGATGTGAGGGTTTTCATGGAATAAATCATTTCAAGCTATCCAAAAGGGTATATGTAACCATACAAAACTCTGAGCTGGGAGTCAAAGCAGTGGGAAGGGAGGAAAAGTAGATAGGGTAGGCTTAGGTTAACAGTGTTTAGTTAGAGACGGGGATACGGCAAAATAATATTTGAAAAGAGAAGTGGCTTCAGCAAGTCTAGAGAATATCATTAGAGAGTACAAATCCGATATCATTAAAAATACATCCAACAAACAACAGTCACTTTCTCCAATAGAACTTCTCCCCTTGTGGTTACGATCACAGCTCTGGAGGCAGATTGCCTGAATCCAGACTCTGACTCCCCTACTACTGGCTGTGTGAACCTGGGCAAATTACTTTACTCTGCTTCACTCTCCTCATCGGAAAAAATGTGGCTCATAATAGTGCCTACCTGAAAGGATGTTGTGAGGATTAAATGAGTAAATAAGCATTAAGAACCACCGCTGGCACACAGTGAGCTCTCAATAAACGTTAGCTCTGCTTATCAAAACCTACTGAGGCTTTCCAACTTGGGCCCTGCAGGGTGGCTCCCACAAAGAAGGGTCGTTCTGCCATCAACGAGGTAGTGACCAGAGACTACACCATCAACATTCACAAGTTCATCCGTGGAGTGGGTTTCAAGAAGCGTGCTCCTTGGGCACTCAAAGAGACCCAGAAATTTGCCATGAAGACCCCAGATGTGCGCATTGACACCAGACTCAACAAAGCTGCCTGCGCCAAAGGAATAAGGGATGTCCATACTGCATCCGGGTGCCATTGTCCAGAAAGCGTAATGAGGATGAAGATTCATCAAATAAGCTCTATATGTTGGTTAACTATGTACCTTTCAAAAATCTACAAACAATTAATGTGAATGAGAACTAACTGCTCATTGTTGAATAAAGCTTAAAAACTGGAACA
>NW_017736329.1:0-1355 GCF_001890085.2 Hipposideros armiger
AAGGGCAAGTTGAAACTCAAAACCACAGCACAGTCTAAATGAAGGACATGGCCCCAGTACCCTGTGAGCTAAACTGCTAGTTGATAAAATGGCTGCCATGAAATCGCTCCCATTGGACAAAATGGTTCAGTGAATAGAAGTGATAAGTGTAGCTCTCCTAGGAAGACCTAAGAAGCACGAAGACTCTGGAATAAATCTAAAGAGCTGGGCATGCCCTGCAAGAAATGGAGATTGGGGCTACTGGAAAGTGGAGCTGTTTGGTATCACAAAGTGTAATTGTTTAATGTCCTGTTGTACTGTTGAGAGTTCTGCAAACTTGTCGTATAAAAAACTGAGCTAATAGACTCACAATAATCTTTGGCACTATAGCTGTTGATGAGAACGATGTAGCTTGGGAAAGCTGCTTGTTTCACCAGCAATGCATCGTTTCTAATCCTGTATTAGATGAGACTAGGTGATGTCAGGAACAAGAAACAGAAGGACTGGATATCCATTTGCAGGTGAACTGGAGTCGAAAAAGGATCCTTCCTCATTCCCTTCCACGTGGACAAAGGCCCGACTTACTTGGGGAGGGTTTCTTGAGTTATTTCTGTGTTCCACTGTAATGTGTTATGTGATGAGGACTCCACCCAGGGCTCTGAATCAAAGGGATGTCATCATGGCCTTATAAGACACTCATTTGTGATGAAGCCATGTGCAGGTAAGACTTTATAACATTGCTTTTGGGACAGAAATAAATATTTTTTTTGTGAGCAAAGGAGGAACAAAAAACTTCTGATGCAAGTTGCTCTGCCACATACTGTAGCATTATTTCAGGTTATCACTCTCCTGTGAGATTACACATCTCTTCCCCTTGATATTAACCGTGACCACTTGTCCAGGCAACCCTTCCTTCTTTTGGAATGATTGCACTTCATACCAACATTATGGGAAGCTTTAATGTGAGTTTTGGTGACTTCCTTGGCCAATTTCATGTGAGTAGAGGTGACATATTTCAATTTTAAAGGGAGTCTTTAGGCATCTTTTTTTGCTTCTAACTCTGTCTTTCTCTGCTCCAGTCCCAGATAGACTGAAATTTCCCAAAATCTAATTATGGGGCCATACAAGACGTGGACAATGAGAGATCTAATAAGAGGAAGAAAGAAAGGTTTGTTGTTGTAAGCCAAAGAGAATTGAGGGGTATGTGTTACCACAGCTAAACTTTCAGAAAGCTGACTGGTATTCTTTTAATGACATTTTCTTTTTTCTGTACCCACCCTAACATCCTAATGTCAAGGTTACAGGTGGGAGCACATTATGACCAGTAATTGTACGACCTTTGATATCTTAATTTCAAGAATTCCCTTTCTAGATTA
>NW_017736330.1:0-1409 GCF_001890085.2 Hipposideros armiger
CATAATAGGTACAGATACAGATGTATTTCTGTGAAAGTAAAAGGTAAATGTGCTTGTACACATATATCCATAAAGAATTAAATCTAGACAAGTAAATTTTGAGATTATAGTATATATTTATAGTAGATTTTCCTGAAGAGGAAAAAGAGTCCTGGAAAATAAGTGCTTGAGAGATATGTGAGAATAATGAATATGCTAGTCCTGTTAATTAAATTTATTTTTCTCTTTATGAATAATATGTCAAAATTAGTTTTAAATTATATACATAAATGCATATATGTATAAATATGATTCAGTGTAACTCAAACATGAATTTAAAAATCTATTTTTAAACTTAAAAAAGATTTATTCATATTGTCAGCTCTTTACCATATACTAATTTGAGTGCTTAGAAATAAAAAATGTTATGTGATTCTAAACACTTTCCCTCATGAAGAGGGCGTCTATTCTCATTAAAGAAATCAGTGATTCATAGCAGCACACACATTTCCAAATCTGCAAATGCCTGATGACAGGGTATAAAGCATATCAAATTTTAAGTTTATTAGGCACCTATATCATCATTATTTTGAATTTCTTAATTTCTGATAATTAAATTTCAATACTACTATTCTCATTCTCTAAGCTATTGAATACTTTTATAAATTCTGATTGTTTAAAATTCTTTCCTTAGTTTATCAAGATACCTTTCCCCTTGTATTGATAACATTTTTGTTTCTGACCTTTCATCAAGAATATACTTATGCCTAACCTCATTAGCTCATATTTACATAACCCATTAAGTTTTCACCTCATATACTGGCTGATTGTGAGCCTCCAATACTTTTACTTCTGGGAAGTATGTTAAGTTCCAGTATATTCTTTAAAATGGTTAGACTAGTGTGAAGAAAATATGTTAATGTCTTTCTGTTTTTGTTTTCTATTATCAGACTATTTTATGAAAAGGTATTCTTTCTTTCTTGCATACATGGCAAAATAATGTACTATTTAGACTCTTGAAATTTTGCAATTATCTTTTCCTAACAGTAAATAAGTTATTTCTAACACATAATCAAACTTATACAGACCCACATATGTAGAAACAGAAATAATACTCCTGTATAGGGATGAAGGTTGAATAAATACAATATGACCAGAACAAATCAACTTTCAGTAAGCAAAATCTTAATAGATAATAAAACATATTAAATATCAATAAATTATTACATTTTTATTAATTAAAATCCTTCAGAAATTCTTCCAGAGTAGGTAAACAACTTTGTGAATAGCAGTATTTAATTAAATTATGGTCCTAATTATTAATATATGGACTATGATTAGATAGTATTTCTATTTTTATCATGATTGAGAATTACTTCTCCAATAAAGGTATTGATTTAGCTGGCTAGATTTTTATTGTGTGGTTAAGT
>NW_017731875.1:0-1000 GCF_001890085.2 Hipposideros armiger
CAAGTCTCTTGAGAAGGGGCTTTGAAAGATCAGTCAGAAAACGGTGTCCTTAGAACTGAGAGGTCCAAAGCAGCTGGTGTTTGACCCATGCCAGAGAAGATGAAAGGCAAAAGGCTGTGGCTGGAGTCACGTGATAGAACGAAGAGGAGAGCATAAACCCCTAACAGAACAGAAGAGCATGGCCCTTGTGGACCAGATGGGGGAAGGGAGAAAATGAGCGTCTTTTCAAGGAGCTCCCATGTAGGTAGGCTTCCTGCTACAGGCTGATAGGCAGCAGGGGCTTGGAATCAAATGCAGAAGCCAGTGGAGCAGAGCTGTTGAAGTCTAATGTTTTCAGTGGCGTCAACTCCAAGGGCCCCACAAAAGTGTCCTATAAGATGAGCAGTCCATAGTGAATGTCCACCAAGATCCTGGAACAGCAAGTTTCCCTAAAGTAAGGCCATTCTTCCTTTCGCTTCTTCCTCCTCCCACCTCCACTCCAAGCACTGTAGGACCCACATCTTAGAGGGAGTGGGGGAGAAGGAGTAAAAATATTAGGTGGAAAAGCAAAGAAGCCAGTTGTGCCATGCTCACCCCCTTGGCCCCCACCTCATTCTCACTTCAGGCTTCCAGCCTGAACCAGCCTTAGTTGGGAACGGAGAAATATTTGCATTACATAAAGTTCAGGGTTTTAACTATTATATGGGACTGGATATTTCAATGACAGAAACAAGATACTTTATGACTAAAATTGACTGGAGGATCTTTTGATTTTTCTAAGAGTGTTTGGAAAAGCTACAGGGACCCATCTGAGATTTCACCCAGGGGCAAGGAAGAAACCAGTTCCTGAACAGAAGGAACATGAAGTTGCTTTCTGAGCACTCCCTGTCAAATGCCACCCTTTTAACATAATGGTTGTACAAGTTTGCTCCAAAGAAGACAGCCTCTTTCTCAACTTTTATAAGCCAACCACTGTCCTAAAATGGTTCAACAGGACTTTGGAAATTTCTATTCTAGGATA
>NW_017731875.1:3394-28276 GCF_001890085.2 Hipposideros armiger
AACTGAGACTTGACAAATGAATGTAACAAATGAAGAGGAGGAGGAAAACATTTTGGGCAGAGGCAATTGCTGATGAAAAAAATTCCTGATGCAAGGACACACAGGAGTTTTGAACAAATGAGAGAGGCTGGGTGGGTAGGCAGGGATCAGAGCAGCCAAGGAAGTGTTTACAATCTCAGGAGGGGATCTCGGGGTCTCTACCCACTACTGGGGTGGCTTAGCAAGAGTTTTGATATTTGGGGGCTAAAGTTTCAGGATCTTCCAGTCCATTGTGGAATCAGAAATTGATCCCTGAAGGAGTGGATCGGGGATCCTGAGGTAGGAACTAATCTCGGGCTTTCTCTGTCTCAGGGGTTCCTTTTCATGGGAAACTTTCCAGGTTTCTGCTCCCTCTTGTTGCCCGTTCTGTCCTCTAATCTGGCCCCATCTTCTGCTGGGGGCTTTCAAATTGTGCACTCATTTCCGAGTGACTCTTTTCTATCTCCCCACCCTCTTAGCTTAGGCACCTCCCTGTAAGTATGGAAGGAATGCCTCAGTTTGCTTGCTTCTACTAGGACCAACTTGGGCATTCCCTATCTTTCTTTCTTTGCTTAGAACAATTTTTCTTTCCTGGAATTCCTTTTCCTTTTTATATTCGCGTAAAAAAATTTTCTAGAAGCCTAGAGAGTAGTCTAGCTGAGTGTACTTCCTTCACAGAGCTTTCCCAGGTCCCCACATCAAAACCCCTTTTGTCCTTTATTGCTCATCCTATAGGAGCATAGTCTGCTTGCCTTAAAACAGTTAATGTGCACCTATGTCTCCCAAAGTTGGTGAACCTATCCAGACATGGGCCAAGTTAATCCACCTTCACAGGTCAGCTTCTTATTTGTAGTTTCTTCTCTCCTTTCCTAGAGTAGGAAATACTGCTCACTCAGTTAATCAGTGGCGTGGCCAATGTAATCCTCACCTCCTAGCCATATTCCCATTATTCCATGATGGTGAGAATCAACTGTGTGCTTGTGAAAAAGTCAGATTCCTGGGTTTTACCCTAAACCTAAAGAATCACATTGTTCAGAAGAAGAGAACCAAAAACTGTAACTTACCAGCCAACTGAGTAGCGCCCCTCCACCCCCACTACTGAGAAACTTTTAAGTTTTATTTCCTATAGAAATGTTAAGTCTAGAAATGTTAAGTCTCCTCCCTAGTTCCTTAGCTGTTGGCTTTACTTTTCTAACCAGCTTGTGAATTCTAGACTAAAGGCCTCCCACTCCTTGCTTCTTAATTGCTTTGCAAATCAGTTTCTGAATCTTAAACAGTAGATTGTAGAGCTAACAGATTTATTAATTAAAATCTATTTTTTCTTATTCAGGGGCCTTGGGGATACAGATGACACCCTAACAAGATTAACAGTCACAACCAAAGAAGCCAGCGCAGTCTTCCAGGCGGATCTCGAGACCCCTTCCTCTCATCTGAGATCAGGTTGGGTGAGAGTTCCGTGAACTCCCAATAGGCAGGGACAGCTCTACGCCCCTGCCCAGCAGGAAGCAGATACAGAAGAAAAGACCTCCTGTCCCTCAACTCCCCATAGAGATTTTATGGGGATCTCATTTCTCAAGGGGAAAACAAGGCAGGTAGTTAAAGGCAGGCATTGGGTTTCTGCATTCTTGCATGACCCACAGAAGGTGACCGCCCAGGTGACTTCCTTCTACACCCAAAACTCCCCTTTGTATTGTAATTACCTACCCCTGCAGGAAAACAAACAGGCACAAAATACCTAAATAGATCAGACCAGTCACTCACACCAGCGCAGTACCTCTTGTCAATCACAGGTGCCAATCAAGTGGTCCCACGCCCTTAGGGAAACAGCCCTTTCTAAAGAAAGGGGATAAAAACTCCAACTCCTGGGAAGTCTGCCTTGCTCTTTTTGGACGCTTCTTCCCTTTTGATCTCCTTCGTTCCTTTTCGAGCCTTTCAGGCCTCTCCTTTGCACGTGGCCCGCTCCATATGCTCCAAACTCCTTGAAATAATTTCTCTTCTAATAACGGGCCCTTGAGCCATTCTCTACTGCTCGGGTCTGCTTCTACTTCTTTGAAATGTACTATCTCTTCTGATAAACTACTTTTATTCCGGGATCTTGTTCAATTCTTTGCTCAAGTTGCCAAGGACCTGGACTTTGAGCCGAGAAGGGCCCACTCTCTGACAACGTAACAACTGCCCAGGTAATTCTTAACATGACAGAAATTCGGAAAATACTGCTGAGTGTAATTTAGGTCAGGAAATTATCAGGTGCACTCTAAGCTAGATGTTTGTTCACTCAGCTTTTTTTCCTGCCTGTCACCAAACAGGTGTTACTGCAATAGGACATGTTTTTATGAAGCCTCTAGCCCTTTAAAAGGGAGGGAAGGAAATATGTTTTAGATACAGAAGTATTTCAAGATGGATGTTTGGAACTGGGAAAAAAGCCTGGATTGGAGGCCTAGACTAGAGAGTAAATTTACATAGAACAGACCAGAAACTCGAATTTGGGAGAGAATCTGCATAGAACAGGGGCACCTAATATATAGTAGGAGCTGTTAGGTCTTATGCATAACTCAGTACGCATTTAATCCTGACACTTGTCCTTACAAAGTAGGTTTTGTCATCTACACTTTGCAGACTAGGAGACTGAGTTTCAAAGAGGTCAGGTGACACAAGGCATAGAGCTAGTAAGCAGAAAAGCTCCCAAATACAGCACGATGGTTTATTCATTTAACAAATATTTATTAAATCTCCCATGTACTACGTACCTTTCTTAAACATAATTTATCCTGTTCTCTAGTAGCTTTTAAGCTATTCTTTTTTCCTTTGGCGTTCTACAATTTCTTATGTTGAGTCTAGGTGTTGATTTCTTTGTATTTGTTGGGATTCACAGGGTTTCTTGAATCTGTGGCTTTAATCTCTTGCTAAAAGTTGCCCTAAGCTCCTTGCCATGTGTCTACTAACAAGATGGAAACTTTTATAGCATAATGATCTCGGGAGTGACATTCCATCACTTCGCCATATTCTTTTGGTCAAAGTCATAGGGCTCCTTCCCCTACATTTGGGGTGGGGAGGAGTGGGTACCTTAGCGTCTATTCACCACAGTCTCCTATTGGACTCCTGACTTTGCCAGCCCCTGGCTTTGATCTCCGTACATTGGGACTCACTACTCTGACAAAGCAAACATTCTAATTTGGGGAATATGGAAGTGCCTTCAGGGCAAAAGTGACTCCGATGCCTTCTTACCCCTCTCAAGTCTTCCCCCTTCACTGTTTGGCATGATAATTCCTTATTGTTTTGTCATCTCTTCATTGATTTTAAGAAAATGTTCTCGGAGGGGCCGGCCAAGTAGCTTAGTTGGTTAAGAGCTCGCTCAAGAGTGCGAGCTCTGAGCAACAGCGGTTCGATGCCTGGCCCGAGCTGAGTTGCTGCTGAGCTGCCAACAGGTGGCAGGATGGCTCAGCTAAAAAAAAGAAAAAAAGGACATGTTCTTATATTTTGTTCAGTATTTCTCTTTCAAGTTGTTTTCAGCTGGAGGGTTGATCCAGATAACCGAGCCCACCATTACTGGGAAAAAGAAGTCCTGATTTGGTGTTTAGAAGATTCAGACTGCTGTTTGAGGAACAGCCTGTAAGGATACAAGTATGGAAGCAGAAAAATAAATTAGTTATTGCAATAATCCAGGGGTGAGATGATTGTGGCTTGGTATAAGGTGGAAACAGTACAGAATCCCCAGAAAGAAGGGGTGAATAATTTAAAAACAAGGCCTTTAAAAACAAACATTTAAGAGTTTTATGTCATCATTTTCTCTCAAGTGAAATTGCTAAGGCTAGGGTTATACAGAAACTCATTAGGACTCTGAAATCTATTGGATGGAGTTACATTCGAGTACTTTTTTACCTTTTAGGAATTTATCCTTCAATGTAACCATACCTACCATCAGACAATCTGTTAAAACCCTATTTATATATTCTAACTATAAATTTTTAGAGGACAAGCCCTGAGCCAGTGAGTAATAAACTTCCATGTACTGCCATCGACAATATAAAAGGTCTCCCCCACTTTTTTTTTAAATAAAGAAGACAGTACATCTCCATCCTCAGAGGTGTCCACAGAGTCCTCACAGAATCTTCTAGAAAGAAGTCACTTAAAACAGTCTGCAGCTTTGAACTGGGTGTGTGGTCTCAAATATCCTCCCCTACACCCTTCATTTTCTGTGTTTGAGACTAGTATGGCTCTCAATAAGTTTCCTTAGGTCACTGGCTCTCTGTGTTGCAAACTGGAGTTCTTTGTGTTTCTTCCTGTTCACCCCACATCATCTCTACCAGCCTTCTTCATTTAGGAGGCTTAGACAGGTTGCATAAATTTTCTTGTTTCACCTCCTCTACTGCTCTGTGGTATTAAATTGAGGCCTCTAAGGGGACATTCGTACCACCAGCCCACCCCTGCCCAGATTTCATACTTGAGCCTGCAAGGTTATGTGCTTCAGCCTCCTGGGACCTGTGTTTCCCGAGCTCACCAAGGTCATCCCTGCGCTAGAGCCTTTGCCTCCCTATTCCATCTGCCTGGGAAGCTTTTTTAGACCTTTCACTAGCTGGCTCCTACCTTTCATCCCAAAGTTCCTAAATCCTCCCTTGGGTTCAGCATCAATAGATTAAATGAACACCTAAGTTATATGGAGCAGAAGAAAGGTTAAACACATTCTAAACTAATAAAGGAGGGCTGGCAAGCCAGTCTAAGAGATTAGATGGCTGTAGCACTGCCTCACTCCTGAAGAACAAAGGATCGATCATTTTACCTAAGCATATTTGACACCTTAGCAGTGAGTCCTTTACAGCTCTGCTATGGTCTGAATGCTGTGTACCCCAAATTCATATGCTGAAACCTTACCCCCTAGATGATGGTATTATGTGGGACCTTTTGGAGGAGATAAGGTCATGAGGGCAGAGCCCTCATGAATGGGATTAGTGCCCTTATAAAAGAGGCCAGAGAAAGCTCCCTTGCCCCTTACAATAAAAAGATAGCCATCTAGGACGCAGGTCCTCACCAGACGTCGAACATGCCAGCGCCTTGATCTTGGACTTGCCAGCCTCCAGAACTGTAAGAAATAAATTTCTGCTGCTTACAAGCCTCCCAATCTATGGTATTCTGTTATAACAGCCTGAACGGACTAAGACAGGCTCCTAATTTCTGAATTGATTGTTACTCTGAGTAAATGTATGCCTGATAGAGGGCTCTACACTGAGGACTCTCAGAGATGCTATAGTGGAACCTGGAGACCTGAGGACCAGGGTGAGGAGCTTCTGCTATCCTAAACTTTATGGATGAAGAGGGAAGGATTTTTGAGTCTGGAGACATTTTTTTTTTGTGGGCTCAGCAAGTCATCAGGTCTGTGTCACTGAGTCACATCCTGCTATAATTGTTTTTATTCCAGACTAGTCCAACAACACTGGCTTCAGTAAGATCACAACCAACCTCAGTATTACTTGATTTATGACTCTGGGCAGGTCATTTCACCTGAGCTTGAACTTCTTTGCCTGTAAAATGCAACCACCTAAAGATGTCACCAGGGTCGTTGCAGGGACCAAATTAGAACAAGGGAAAGCACGTGAAAGGGTTAAGTATTATGTGACCAGGAGGTAGGATTATTACAGTTATTTGCATTTTGCCAGGTCACAACAGTTACAACCCAACCCGACAGTTACTGCAGTGTCTGCCAAGTCCTGCTGAACAAGAGCCTTGCAGGGTTATCAAAACATATCAGAATCAAGGCTTACCCAGGCAGCTACTTCTGGGCTCCACAGCTACATGTGTTTTTCCTGTCCCTGGTAAGCAACCCTCCCTGCTGGAGTCAGAGGGCACACTGGCTCTCCTCCTAAGTCCTTTCTTTCTCCTAGCTTTCCATCCTCTATTTCATTTTCCTCTTTCTCCTTGCCCATCTGTTCCTTGTCCCTATTGACCATTCACTCAAACCACCCCTCCCCCCGCCCTTTGCTCTCATCACCTTCTCCTTATAGCCTATTCTTGTTGCCAGCTTCTCCCCACCGCTCAGCCTCCCCCAGCCACTCTTCTTTGCACTTCCTCCTCCCCCTCTGCACCGAAAGCCCCTTTCAGCCGGGGACACCCCTGTGCTCAGCCTCTTTCCCTTTCAGCCACTCAACCTTCCTGGCCTCAGCCATTTCCAGGTGGTGCTTGGCTCCGGTTCTCACCATCAGACGTTGGAAATGCAAAGCTTTCGGGAGCGCAGTGGCTTCACGTGCGCCCATGAGTGGGGGCGAGGCGAATGCAGCGCCACAGCACCTGAGAAACAATCCGATTTCTCTGGGGCTCACCAAGGAAAGGGCCTGGCGCCGAACCACCTCCCTTGGGCACACCTCGCATCTTTGCACCTCCTCCTGAACTGGCTTCGGTAGGTCTCTCCTTTACACCCTGACCTTGGGACGAATTATGGCAGGCAAAGATCAGACAAGTGGGACCCAGAACCCAACTCTTGGGAGCCCATGCTCTCTATAGGAAATAACTGATGTTGTAATTGTTAGAATTAAAATGGTTATTTGAGGAATGCACTGAATATGCTGATAGTAAAAGTGTACTTCCACAAGCATCAGCAGTATTTGCTCTTTTAAAGGCTCAAATTTACCTCCCAACGCTGCTCATCTCATGCTGGATAATTCAATAGAAAAACTAAGCAGAGGCCTAGTGCACTTCCCAGGAAATACTGCACTTTGAATGCAGGCATAAAATTTTGCTCTCGTTTTAAGTCCCACTAAAGCTACAGTAATCCCCCTTTCCTAATGCAGTGTTTGCAATATGAGTGAGAGTGAGAGGAAGTGAGGGAATAGGATTTCCTCATCTATCCTAGGCAAAGTGTATGCTGTGTCCTCATCTCCCATGCTCTGTTACCCCTCTGGCAGCATGCTGAGGATTGCCCTGATCCCTTAACTGAGTTTAAAGGGATTTTTTTAAAAAAGATTTTTATTGGGGGAGGGGAACAGTGCTGGGGAATCAGGGGAAGGGGAACAGACAAGTTGCTGTCCTTTTGTTCCTCAGTTCAGCCATGGAGGACGTTGCTTCACTGGCCCATGTTGGTATTATCATTGTGCTCTTCCCGGGTGAGGCAGGTGGGTTGCTGGCCTCTGGACGGCCGCTCACAGCGGCTCTTGGCAACTCACACCAGCTGCCAGCCGCTTACACTGGCTGCCGGCCACTCACAGTAGCCCATGGCAACCCACTGCAGCAGGGGCTGCAGTCTATGCCATCACCAGCAACCCATGGTAGCCCAGCTCCAGGTTGAGCCGTTGTTCACCATCTTAGCTGTAGAGGGTGCAGCGTCACTGGCCCTCACGTGGGACCCTAACCGGGGCCCTGCTGCTCAGAGCTGGTGTCCCAAACCAGCTCTTAACCAATATGCCACTCGGCCAGCCCAACAGATTTTTTAAAAAGGCATAAATCCTCGGAGATTATGACATTTTGGAAACTGAAAAACAGATGGACAGATGTCGAATGACATCGTGGACCCAAGTAAGCAGAAACCTAACACTACAGGGTAAGCAAAGAACCACCACTGCTAAATGATAGAACCCTCAAAAGGCCTGGTGGTTCTAGGTATCTCTGAAAGTGGGGTACAGGAAAAATAAAAGAAAATTGGTTGAAAGCTATTGGGAAGAAGGTAGATTCCTAGATCTCTTCCCTAACTCCCTACTGCTCTTCTCATCAGGCAGAAATAGGAGATCTGTCTGGAGAAGGTGAAACTGAGGGTTCTTCAGGTGCAGTTGAAGGCAGGGATACCATAAAACCACCAGAAGCTTAAGTGCGCATACGCTCACTAAATGCCTAGTAAGCCCAACCCATCCCTCCTCACCCCACACCACATCTTCTCCTCCCACTGGCTCCCCAAATGCTGGAACCCAGGCCTTTATTTTCTATTCAGGAAATTGAAAAAGTTTTCTTTAGGAGATCTGACTAATCCAAGAGGAAAGACTTGAAGGTCCAGACACATGGAGTTTCCCAATGAACAGTCTAACCAGAAGCTTCAAGTTGAAAAGCTCCACCCACTCTTCAGGACTTCCAATCAGCTTTTAGTCTTCCATTGCTAAACTTTAAGTCTGTCCTACTGTGAATAGGAATGACATACATAACCAACAAAATTCCAAAATCAACAGCCACTACATAAAGCAAAGGATCAGAAGTCAAATGACTTTGGATTTTATAAAAATAACATCTTTAAAATATTGGTTAAAAAAATTCCCAACCTAGAATTATATACCTAGCCAAACTATGAATTCAGTGTGTGAGTTGAATTAGACATATATAGACATGAAGTTATTAAAAATTTACTTTCCATGCATTCTTGCTTAAGCTATTAGAATATGTTAGGGCTGGAATTAAGATAAAGTGAGCGAGGTGCTTATATATTTTGGGTGCAAGATTTAAGGGGGCATCAAAACATGTAGTGATTAAGATAAAAAAATATTTTAATGCAACATTTAAAAAATAAAATGAATGGAAAAAAAATCCATGATGAACAAAACATCAAAGTGTTAAATAACTATAGGACCCAACATGGCTGGGTTAAGGTGAGGTAAGGCCAAGTCATTCAAGTGTAGGGGTTGGATCCCATCTTTATTTATTTATTTATTTATTTATTTATTTATTTATTTTTAGCTGAGCCATCCCGCCACCTGTTGGCAGCTCACAGCTGCTCAGCTCGGGCTGACTCGAACCGCTGTTGCTCAGAGCTCAAACTCTTGAGCGAGCTCTTAACCAACTGAGCCACTCAGCCGGCCCTGATCCCATCTTTATTAAACATTTTGATATTGTGTTGGTCATACAAGTCAGCCTTACTAAAAGTGGGATAGGATTACATAGGGACATGAATACAAGGAGGTGAGTATCATTGGGGATCCCTTGGGGCCTGGTTATCACAATAACAAATTATGTTATGATTTTATTGGGTGGAAAGGCGGTATAAGAGTATGTGTATCTGGTAGGCTGATGGTGGAAATGAGAATTAAACCCTCATCTTCCATGGTGGATAGTCAATAGATAATACTGCCAAACAGAAGTACCAGAAGTAATATTAGTATGTTATTAAAAGATACGGGGATAAATACTAAAAAAAAAAAAAGAATACTTAAAAGATTTGAAAGTGATGGGGAAGGGGAAAGGGAGAAGAACAATGCAGGGAGCTGGCGACTGTTATATGTATTAATGTTATGGAGCTAGTCGACTCTTTAAACTATGTGCATATATGACTAACAAACTTAAAATAAGTAAATCAATGTTTGACATTTCAAATAGAAGATTCTGAAGTACTTAATGGAGAAGGCAGAAGTTTATTGGACTTCTTACACTATGTTATAATTCTGTATTATTTTTACTTTGGATTATATATGGAGGTGGGTGCTAAATTGTTTCAATGCGAGGGCCTCTCCCCGTCTTCCTGAGCTTGTACATTTTCTGGGGGAGATAGCCACTTCATCTCATGTAACCCTTGCAACTACATAGCAAGGCATGAAATATCCCCAGGTGAGGGATATTGAGAGATGAGGGAAACTGGAAGCTCAGAAAAGGAAAGTAACCAGTTAGAGCTGGTCACTTCAAGGTTAATAAGTGGCATTGGGTAGACTGAGTACCAGGTCCTTCTGCAGATGAGACCATTGTTCATATCAGGAAACTGGTGTTAGCTCCCTAGACTGTAGCTGCATATTGATCTCCTCTGGCCAGGTCCGCAGTTTTGCTGTCTAGGCCTGGTTTGACCTGCCTCACCATTCCAAGTTGGTGGCTGCAGCTATTCCCTGACACATGTGAGGGCCCTCCATCTCTCTGGCTGCAATACCTGTAAGTTCTGCGCTTAAAGCCAGACTTCCTGCTTCAACCATCCCAATGCTCTTGCACTTGCCTCTTCTGGGCAGAACTCCAGGTCCACACAGGTTGGGGGCTGACCTTCAAATGCCCTGAAGTGCTGCCCATTACTTCAGGGAGGGCCAGTATTGCTAAATTTGGAAGAATCGGGGAGTTATCTCTGGTTTGAGGCAAGAAAGGGGTTTTCCCTCCTGCTCACACACTGAATTCTACCTGGAAGGCTCTGCCCCTGTCCAGGTGGGGCCTTTGCACCTGCCTCTCCTAGCCCATGTGTAGTGTTGTAGTTCTGTTTCTTGAAGGATAGAAGGGGTCATGTATCCTGGCTGGGAATATCTTGTGTTTCTGCCTTTCCCACTTTACTCAAAGCCTACTTGTTTCACCCTGGGAAAATGGACAGTCTTATCACTCAAACCCGCCTTATCATTCAAATATACTTTCCTAAAGAGCCCTTCCATGTCTAATCTCTCACTCTTTATATGCCCAGTTAGTGTTCTGGAGCCTAAAACTATTTGATTAAGACAAAGTGCTCCTTCAGTGAGCCTAGCTGGTTAACTATTTCCTTCCCTCATGATGTGGCTACGTGGATGGACTAGAATTCTGTTTCCAAAAGACCTGGCTCTACCAAGAGGGAGGTGCTCATCTCTGTGGTTGGTGCTGGGATGGACCAAGAGCCTGACTGACCAAGTAACCCCTAAGGTTGGGGGATGGGAGTGAGGCTCCGAGTGGGAAGCAGCCAAAGGACCCCAGCTAGACTCTGCAGTAAGGGATGCCATTTCCAAGAGGGCCCCACCTCCAGACATTAGATTCCAGCAACAGAGCGTTGACACCTGGGGCCTGCTTTCTTCCCCACCCTTTCTGCTTGCGTTTCATCCCGCCTACCTGTCCTCTTCCAGAGATAACTCAAAGAAACATAGTCTTTACATAAAGCCTCCTTTGCTCCCCACTAGTCAGACCTGAGTAACCAGAGTGTGTGGTCCTCTAACTGTGGCTTGAATCATCTGTGAGAGGCACCAGTTTCCGGCCTTAGGTCCCCCTCTGTGCATGTTTACTGTGACACCTTCCCTTTTCTGGTTTGTCTCCATATAAGCCAGGGTTTCTGAGACTTAGCCAGGAAACCTGCTGCTTTCCTGCAAGGTTTGAGGGGATGAGTTTTCCAGGACAGCTGATTCACTTCCTCTTATTTTATGGAGACGAATCTCCAGGTGTTTCCCTCCAGGGATGGGGATGCTAGAACTGGGTTCGCTGAAAGACCCAAGCCTGCAGAGGTACAGACTTACCTGCTCTTCTACGCTGAGCCCTGGGAAGAGTCCTGAGTGGTCCCAAATTGCTCCCAATTCTTCAGCCCTGAGGGATCCCCCTGGGAGGTCAAAGTCAGGGCGTAGAATGAAAAGAGCATGGGCTTTGGAGTCAGGCAGGCCTGTCACCACAGAACCAGTTCAAAATGGTCCTACACTGTTTAACCAGATACCGAGTTGCTTTTCAGAGACAACAGACCAAAACTGCAAGTCATGCAGCTAAAGCATGCGCAGAAGAGATAACTTTGACCTCCAGCTGCAACCAGAGCTAAAGTCTACCCTCTGCCCCTGCCCATGAAACCAAAGGACCAGAACTTGAATACCAAAACCCTTTCAGAAGCCAAGGGTTTGTTGTCCGGGAAGATCAGGTGTTGACGCCCCTTTACCATAAATGGCCAAGTTCGAGTTTCTCCAATTAAAACTTGCTCCACCAGCACTTCCACATAACTTTTTTCCTCTAACCCCTTAAAAACCCCTTAGTCCAGCGAACAAGATGGATTTGAGTCACCAGTAGGTCTCCCATCTTTTTGGTTGGTGGCACCTTCTCAATCAATAAACCTTTCCTTATTCCAAACTCTGACATTTCTGAAGTATCGGGCACAAACAAAAACTTTGGTTTGGTAATGGACCTGGGTTCAAATTCTGACTCCACCACTTTCTAACACCACCTCCCTGCAGGCCCCAAGCCTCCCCTTGTACTAAGAGTTCAGTTAGGGGTGGTCTTCTGTCTGCAGAGGGCCTTGTTTCCTGGTGCTGTTCCTTTTGTTGGTCTTGAGGCAATTTCAAGTCTAACCCTTCTTATGCTCTATGCCTGGTACAATGATAAGCGCTTTTGAGCTTTGCCTTATTTAATTTTCAAAATTGCAGCATGCAGTTACCATTCTCACACCAATTACAGTGTGTGTGTGTGTGTGTGTGTGTGTGTGTGTGTGTGTGTGTGTGTTTCCACAACACCAAGCAATCTGCTTAGGGTGTCCTAAAATTATTCAACCCAATTCTGATACTATCTACCTAGAGATAGTGTCAGATCCCACAGATTAAGGGCTCAGTCCTACAGGACTGTTCCCCGCTTAGTTACCAATCACATGTCCAAGTTGTCACTCATGCTTTTACTGACCAGCTATAGATTGGAAGTTCCCACAATCGCCTTCTTGGGTTTGATTAATTTGCTAGAGTGGGTCACAGAACTCAGGGAAATATTTACTTACTAGATTACCAGTTTTAAAAGGGTATAATTTAGGAACAGCTAGATGGAAGAGATGCATAGGGCAAAGTATGGGGAAAGGGCACAGAGCTTCCATGCTCTCTCCAGGCAAACCGCTCTGTCCCAAACCTCCATGTGTTCACGAACCAATAAGCTCTTCAAACCCAGTTCTTCAGGATTTTTGTGAAGGCTTTGTTATGTAGGCATGGTTGATTAAATCATTAGGCATAAGTTCCAACCCTCTAATCACAAAGTTGGTTCCTTTAGCAATCAGCTCCCATCCTTAGGTGACCTAGGGGCTTTCCAAAAGACACCATTAACATAACAAAAAGACACCTTTATGGCTCTCCACACTTAGAAAATTCTAAGGGTTTGGGAGCTCTGTGCTAGGAATGGAATAGGGATGAAGACTGAGTATATATTTATTATAAAAATCACAATATCACAGAAGTTAATGTAATTATTCCTGTTTTACAGCTTAGACTGAGACTCACTGAGATAACTTGCACAAAATCTTACAACTTTTAAAAGGCAGGACCACTGGAACCCAGGTCTTCAAGGCTTGAAAGAAGGCAACACAGATTAATGGAAAGAGAAAACGCTTTGGAGGCAGATACCTGAACTTAGTTCTTGCCCTCATTCCAATAGCTGCAGGACCTAAATTCCTCAGCTTCACTTTCCTCTTCTGTCAAATGAAGAAAAATGCTCTGTAGAAGAGTTCTGAGAATGAAATGAATTGGTGTACATAAAATGCCTGTCATGTAGCACCAAGAAGCATTAGATTTTGCCACCACTCCCCTCGGTCACCCCTAGTCCCAGTCTCGGTCATCTTCTCACTACATCATGCTGTTCCCAGCCCAACATGGGAAATCAGGCAAGGACACCAATAATTATAATAGAAGAGAGAAAGCAGTAAGTACTGTACAAGCACACGGGTTTTGCTAGGATGGTCAAGCAAGACTTCATGGAGGAAGAGATACTATATCTGGGCTTGAAATGTTTTTGTCACATTTCAAGAGATGGAAAATAGATGGGAGGCTCCCAAGATTCCATGTCTACTAATTAGAGCATGGAATGTGTAAGTATTTTGTAAACTAAAGCGCTGCCCAATGTGTGAAATGGGGTTTTTCAGGCCATGCCTATGTGCTAGGTTCTAGGCTAGGCTAGCCCCATCCCCATAGTACCTGAATTTACACTCCGGGCTGAGGCTGGACTGAGCCCTCCCCCAGTGGGCTCCCCACTGCCATCTGGTGGTAATGAGGAGCCCAGGCCCCAGCGGGAGAGGCTGACAGTAGGGCAGCCTCTTCAAGGCTGCATCTCATTCAGAAGGGATGGTAATTATAGTGGGGATGGGGGGCAGGGAGGGCTGTGAAGCCTATGGGCAACCCTACTTCCACCTTCTGGAAAAATTGGTATGAGAGAGAAAGGCCCAATATCTTGCCTTCAGCTCCTCAGACGGGCTAGGATTCTATTTTTAACCAGCACTGTCCTGGTTGACAGCTTGAATGCCCTCTCTCCTTTTCTCCTTCCTCTTGTAGCCCAGAGCTCTGTAGGAAGGCTGGATCGGAGCTGCCTCAGCGCTGGTAAACAGAAGACCCACTCCTTTCTCACTGTCCTTCACTCCATCAAGTCTTTGTCCAGTGTAGTTAGTGGGTGGATTTTAGAGGCATTATTAGCTGTGAAGCTGATGAGGCTTAAATTTCCAGGCTCCTCACTCGCACAGGTCTCTCCCAAGGGCCTGGTCAGCATCCTAGCAATATTGTATCTGTAATTTTGTATTCTTTTTCTTTAAAAAGAACTCCAAATTTTATAAGCTCCGGGCCCCACAAAACTTGGCTACCCCTTGATGGCTATGGGTACTTTCCCAATTCTAGCTCAGTGTCTATTTCAACAGGGTCATCTCTGTCTTGCTCTAGTTTGCTGTAAGATCTTGAGCAGTTTTCTTTCCTGCTCTGGGTCTCAGTTTTCCCATCTGTTACAAGATGAAGTGTCAAGGAAGCCCTCTCCCAACATACTATACCTCTGACTATCCATGTATGTTCTCTTGGTGAGGTCATCTGTTCTTCCCTGTTTGTCACTGTGTGGGGGGGAGTGATGTTTCTGTCTCTACCTCTCTCTGGGGCTGGATCAGTCTTACAGTCAAAAGAGAGGCTGGGCTGTGGGACTCTCATTCAGGTCCAGGACCCCGCCCACATACACCCTTTGTCATTGCTGGCCAGTAAGGATGCTTGTATGGGGTGGAAGGCTTGGCCAGATTCTGCTACTAGAGAAGAGTGCATTTAAAAAATCCTAGGTTTTTTTTTTCTTTAAAGATTTTATTGGGGAATTGGGGGAGGGGAACAGCACTGGGGAATCAGGGGGAAGGGGAACAGACAAGTTGCTGTCGTTTTGTTCTTCAGTCTAGTTGTGGAGGATGTTGCTTCACTGGTCCAAGTTGGCACCATCATTGCACTCTTCCCAGGTGAGGCAGATCAGTCGCCAGCCTCTGGACGGCCACTCACGGAGGCTGCTGGCCACTCACGGAGGCTGCTGGCCGCTCACGCTGGCTGCCGGCTACACACCGTAGCCCATGGCAACCCACTGCAGCAGGGAACTGCAGCCTACGCCGACACCGGCGACCCACAGCAGCCCAGCGCCAGGTCAATCTTAGCTGTAGAGGGCAGTGTCACTGGCCCTCATATGTGGGATCCGAACCGGGGCCCTCTGGCGTCCCAAGCCAGCTCTTAACCAACGCGCCACTCAGCCGGCCCAAAAGGTCCTAGTTTTTAACTAACTCCTGTACCTTCTGTGTATCTATCATGGTCTGACCTCTGGTGTTTCAAACACACTTTGAATAAACTGAGTCTTATTATACAGTGCTTCTTTTATCTTTTCATTCAATTTTTAATAAGCATCTATTAATATAGTACCATAACAACGGCATCACTTTAGGAAAATACGCTCAGGAGTCATGATGTATTATGGATATCCAACCTCCCACCCTCATCCCTATTCCCAGCTACTCCGACACTGACGTGTAGGTGGGTCTGGGATGACAACCCAGAGAGAAGACACAGCCTCATCTAGCCTCAGACCATGGGCTTCCTGGCAGGGGGTCATGCTGTGCACGACCTGACAGGGAAGGTCACAAAATCCCATACTGCCTGACCTGCCCCCCAAAAAGTCCAGAAAGGAAGTTTAGGAGGAAGCCAAGCCATTTATTATTTCTTGAAGAGGTCAGGTGAGGGAGGAGGGGGCAGGGACACAGTATTTAATTGGAAAGGAATGAAGGGACTTTTCAGTGCAAACCAGCCTGTTGGTCAGGGATGTGTAAGATTGGGGTATTTCCAGAGCTGATTGGGGAAGGGCACTGTGAGGTCAAACTGGGAGCACCCTGGAGCATCTCAGGAGTCAGCCCCATGCCAGGCTCCTAAAAGAATTCGTGCCATTACTGTATGTGTAGGAGAGGCAAGTCAGCCATCGGAGTTCCCACTGTGTAGGGATAGTCCATTGCTAGGGACGCTGTGACTGGGTACGTCCAAGGTCAGTGCCATGTTTCTACATGCCATGTCAAGAGTGTGCCTGGTTTCCTGTGTGGGGTTTGGTTTGTTTCCTTTGTGTCAGATAAGCCACCTTTTCCTGTGCATTGGTTTTAGCTCATGCTACTGGGTGTCAGTATCTTGTGTCAGTTTTTGTCTGTGTGTCTTGTGCGTCTGCATGGGTCAGTGCTTGCAGGAATTGGCCTGTCCTGCCTCGGTTCCCACCCTGCCCCCACCCTTCAGCCAGGCCCCAGTGTGCTGATGGTGGTGTAGCTCAGCCTGGACAGTGAAGCAATGGAGGGGGTGGGAGGGTCCTCATCTGGAAGAGGCCTGGGGCGAGCTCGTGGTGGCCGGGGGCAGCAGCGGGCGCACGTATCCAGACAAGCCTGGCGAAAGCGACGGTGCATGAAGCAGTAGACCAGGGGGTTGACACAGGCCGAGGCATAGCTCAGCAAGTGGATAAAAGAAATGGGCGCACCTGAAAGTGCGCGGTGGGCACCAGGGCCGTCGAAGGCACGCCATGTGTTGGCGCTGTACACTGGCAACCAACAGAGGAAGAAAAGCACAACGATCACCAGCAACATCCGCACCACGCGCTTCTTCGCCAACAGCTTGGCTTGGGCTGGCTTGGGCTGGCCGGATCCTGTCCCGGGAGTGGGCGCGGTCAGCGCAGACAGCTCCAGCGCAGGCCGGGAACCAGGAAGCTGCACATAACAGCCATCGCCATCCTCTCCAGCCGGCCGCGTCTCAGGCCGGCAACGCCCGTTTAGATGGGCGGGACCTGAGCACAGAGAGTGGGCGTTCAGAGCAGACAGCTGAGTCCTTTCAGCCTCCGGCCCAACCCACACCTGACCCCCCATTTCCAGACACTCTTCTTTCTCCTTTCCGCCCCACCCATCCTAGGCCCTGCCCCTTTCCAAAGCCCCGCCCCTTATGGATTTCACCCACCTGTTCCCGCACCACCTGGCGGCCCTCCTGGGCTTCGGACTCGACTCTGGCTCTCGCTGTCACTGTCACCGTCAAAGCGAAGCCCTAAGTAGAGCTCGCGGGAGATAAGCCCATAGGCCACTGCCATAACTACACCGGGGATGAAGAACAAGAGCAGGAGCAGCAGTACCGACCTGGAGGCAGAGCACAGCAGCCATGCGGGTCTGTCAGCTATGATTACAGATAGAGGCAGAGCCAAAGATTGATGTTTCTAGGGCTGGTGGTGCTTAGGCCCTAGCGGTGGAAGTGGGATTCGGGTTTGCTGCTGGGAAGGGCTAGAACACCGAGGAGGGGCCCCAAATAGGAATCCAAGGGTGGTGGGTGCGGAGAGGGAATTGGAGTGGTAGTCCTTGGAGCAGCTGAAGGAAGATTCTGGGGAATGGTTCTAAGCATGTGATGGAGATGGAAAAGAGAATTTCCCGGAATAGGTAAGGGGCACCCTCACCAGGTTTGGCGAACCCGCGCACTGGGCCAGCGATGCACGCACTGCAGCACACGGGGCCCCGCTGGCTGCACAACAGTGTACACGGGGTAGGGCACCATGAGCAGTCCAGACAGCATCCATGTGGCCACGATCACACGAGCCGCGTGGGAGCGCGTCTGCCACACTCGAGCCTGCAGTGGTCGGCAGATGGCGCTGTACCGCTCCAGGGCGATGGCTACGAGGCTTAGCGTGGACACACTCACAGACACCCCTAAGCAAGGGAAGGGGAGGGGGTCACCTAGGAGACTTGTACTACACATTCACTAGTGTCACAGTCTCAACCCCCACCAAGAAACACCCTGATTTCTGGCAAGGATTTTAGAAGAAGAGAGGGACGAGGGGGCAGGGCGGTTGTCTCACCTACCCATGAGGTAGGCAACCGCCTTGCAGACGGCTGTGCCAAAGATGAAGGTACCCATGAGATTGGGCAGGAGAGTGAAGGGCATGCAGGCCACAGCCAACAGGAGGTCGCTGACTGCCAGAGAGAGCAGGAAGGCGTTGGTGACAGTCCTCAGGCGGCGGCTCAATCCCAGGACCACAATGATGAGCACGTTTCCTCCGACGCTCATCAGAAAGATCACTGCGTAAAGGGTGACCCTAATGGCCAGCTCCAATTCTGGGTAGGAAGAGGGAGAGGTGACCATAGCGGGTCCGGCCTCCACTCAGCCAGATCCTCCAATCCCACTTATCCTCAACCCCCACTACCCAGCCAGATGCCCTGCTTCCCAAGAACACCCCCAAACACACTCAGTAAATGGTGAACTTGAATCCCTTGCCCTTATAACTCCTTGAAGCTTAACTCTACCCTTAAATTGGCTTAACTCTACCCTTCCTTAAGAGATCCTGTCTCTAGATACAGAGAACAAACTGATGATAGCTAGATGATAAGGGGGTTGGGGGATGGGTGAGAAAGGTGAAAGGATTCGGAAGCACAAATTGGTAGTCACAAAATGGTCCTGGAGATGTCAAATACAGTAGGGGGAATAGAATCATTAATGTAAAGACTATGTAGGGTGTCAGAGGGGTACGGGACTTACAGGGGAGAATGACTCAATAGATTATATAAATGCCTAGGCACTGCACTGTACACCTGAAACTAATACAAAATAATATTTAATATATATATGTAATCCCCCCACACACACACACACAGGATGTAAAGTACAGCATAGGGAATATAGTCAATGGTATTGCAATAGCTGTGTACAGTGTCAGAGGGGTAATAGACTTGGTGGGGTTATCACTTTGTGAGGGGTGTAAATGTCTAATCATTACGTTGTTTTGTACACCTGAAATTAATAAAAAAAGATAAGACAGGTTATCCATTAGTCTTAACCAAATCACATGAATCTTTGAAAAGCCAGCAGTGTTCTCTGGTTGGCAGCAGAAGAGGAACTTCCAGAAACTTGAATGAGATTCGATACATAGATTGAAGATGGCTGTGGCTCCCTGAAAGATGGAGAAGGGCGCAGAGCAAGCACCTGAGAGTGGCCTCTAGCTGAGCGCAGTCTCTGGCTGACAACCAGCAAGAAAATAGGGACTTCAGTGCTACAACCACAAGAAAGTGTATTCTGCTAATAACAAGAATGAGCTTGGAAGCAGATTTCACCCCAGAGCCGAGACTTATGGCCTACATGCCTGTGAGCTAAGAAATGTATGTTGTAAGGAAAAAAAAAAAAGAAAAGAAAAGCCTGTCTCTTCTCAAGCTTTACTACAGATCTTTCCTTCTTTTTTGTAGCCAAAATTTTTGAAAGGGTTATTTGCATCTTTCCATTCACTCCTCAACCCATTACAATCCAGTGCCCCATTTGTCCACCCATCACTGTTAGGAGACTTCTTTCCAAGGTCACTGAGCTTTAACTGCTAAACCCAAAGGTCTCTCTCATCGGGGTAGTCTACCTGACCAGGTTGGCCTAAGCACCCCTGGTCTGGTCCTGGGATCAGGTCAGAGACAGGTCAGATCATGTCGTTAATTGTCTAAAAAAACCACCTTCACCTACTCTCTACTGCCAATAACCCATTAGCACGTCATCCAGGTTCTCTGAGAACTGCACTCTTCTTCCTTCCACCTCCCCCCTGCAATGTACCCACGTAAGCTGCTGTATGACTCAGTTTCTTGAAGGCATCCTGTGCACTCATGACTCCCTCCCTAGCTCATGTTGGTTTCTCAGCCTAGAAGCTCTTTCACTGCTCCACCCCTCCCCCCTCCACTGCCTCCTATCATAACCTTGTTTTCTGTATCTGGTGAATTCCTATTTACCATTGTCCTTATGACTCAGATCAAATGCCCCCTTTTCTGTAAGGCCTTTCTGGGCATCTCATTAGGAGTTAATCTCCCCTTCTTCTGACCCATGCATGTTCTTTACACATGTTTTTGAAATTTTTTACTTTCTGCCTTGTATTTTAATGATCTCCAAACATTCATTCCCTCTCATCAAACATTTACAGAGGATTCCCTTTATGCCAGGCACTGGGGACACAGGAGAACATGAAAAGAAGGAAGGGAACTCAGATATATAAACAGATGTTCACCACACAGTGTGATAAGGAGTGAGGTTCAGGATACACAGAAGAGTGCTGTGGGAAGTCACAGGAGGGACACTGGGTTTGCTGGGCACACAGAGGGCCGACCCCAGTCATTTGCATCACTGACTATTGTGAGATGGATATATCTTTGGGCCTCTATATCACAGCCAAGCAGACCTAGACAAAACTGAATTGAATTAAAGTGGCCTAGTTACCCATATCCATGGCCTCCACATAAGGGAGACTAGAGCTTGAAGGGAGAGAGGGCAGCGGCAGAGCCTTCCAGGTTGGAGATAGAGAAGGGCCCAGAAGTGCAATTTCCTCTTCCATCTTCCTATACATTGGCTGGCTTTTGCCTTAGCCCCCGAATTAAACTGTTTTCTCATAACAACCAACTTATTCAGAAGCTGTTGTAGACATGAAGTAAATGCTATTTACAAGAGATCCCCAAACTGAACCCAGCAGTGACATAATTTACTCAGAGCACACAACAAGTAAGGGGAAGAATCAGAACAGAGGCCAATCTCCAGTTCTGTAAAATGCTTTGCCTGCTACTGCTCCCACGCTTCTCTGTCATTCATCATACTACCTCCTTCTCCCAATCAAATCTCAATTTCAGTGACTCTTCCTCCCTCTCTGTTCTCTATCACAGCATTTCTCACTCTATTATGATGATGTTTAATTCTCTGTCTCACCCACTAGACTATGAGCTTCTTGAGGATGAGGGCAGTGTCCATCTCATTCTCCAGCATATCCCCAGCACTTAGCATCATGTCCCACACATAGGTGTTAACACATGCCCATTGAAGAATCCAGAATGAATCTCTGTTACTCTGCACACAAACGCACCTGCTTTGTTCTTCCTCATCCATCCTTCATCTCTGTGCCTCTAAAGCTGGAGCCTGCCCTCTCCTTTCTGCCTGTCTCTTTAGAGACAGAAGTTCTTTCTAAGTATGTGTGGACAGTATTTAAGTGAGCATGGATGTGGGAAGTTAAGGCCCTAAGATGCTAAGTGACATGCTAATCTGAGTGAAATAACTCAGCACCCAAGCGAAATAGGGAATATTTGAATCTTTGTGGGTAATATCTGAATGTGTGAGTAATATCTGGAGAAGGGTTGCTTAAGTGAGCAAGGGGAATATCAGATTATGTGCAGATAACAATAAAATGAAAATGAGTGTGTTTGAAAATGAGTAACATCTAAATGATGTGGGCAATATTAATGTGAGTGTGGGTGACATCTGTTTTTCTGTGGGTAGCATCTGCATGAACATGGGTAACACTCAAGTCTGTGTGGAGTATACAGAATAGTGCAGGTGATATCCAAATTTCTACTGGTAACACTGGAGTGAGCCTGGGTAACAAGCACCTGTGAGAGTAATATCTGAGTAAGCATGGCTAACAGGGTCTTTGTGGGTAACTTCTGACAGCCAGTGTAACATCTGACTGTGTGGGTAACAACAGCCAGATGAGAGGCCAATTCTTAATACCTGTGCTTTGAATCACTTCACATTGCGCTTTCTTAGGGTCCCGTGCTCTATTGACTGTCCCTGCTATCTTCTGCACCTTCAACCCTCTTGGACTTTCTTTCCTCTGTCTGACTTTTAAATATTGGCCTTCTTCAGGGTCCTGTCTCAGGACCTCTTTTCTCTTCATCCTACACAATCTTTGTATGATTTTATCTATTCCCATCATTTTCATTACCTCCTCTAGGCAAAAACCTTTCAAGTCTGTATTTCTAGCTCATACCTCTCCCTTAGGTTCCAGACCCCTGGGTTGAACAGTTTACGAGGTGACTGCACCTGAGTATCTCACCAGCATTTCCGCTCAGTGTGTTCCAAATTGAATTTATTATCTCCTCTCTCAAATCTGTTTCCGTTCCTTTGTTACCCTTCTCATTATATAGCGCCAACATCTATCCAATTGTCCAAGCCAGAAACCTGGATGTTACCCTGACCTCTTCCCACTTCTCCATTTCTTATAAATAGCTAAATTCTGTTGATGCCAGAAGTGCCTCTCACACATCCACTTCTCTCCATCCTTATTGCCGGTAACTTAGTCTATAAGCCAGTGTCATCTTTCACCAGAACCAGTGTAATATAATCATCTTCTAAAGTCCCCCCCCCCACCCCCCTTCCTTCCATGTCTTGCCTTCCCATCCATCCTCTACACTACAGAACAAATCCTGGCAGTACTACTGAAACTTCTAGTAGTTCCCATTGCCTTCAAAATAAAATGGACACTCCTTAGGTCTATACGGCTCTTTAGGCTTGCCTTCATCCTGAGTGTTCATTATTCCTTTCTTATAGTATATGTTTCAGGCATCCAGAAACTATGACACACTGAACAAAAGTGCCATGGATTTAAACTTTGGGCTTTTACACATATTGTTCCTCTGGTTGGAGTGGTTTTTGCCTTTTCTGCCATTCATTTGGCTGGCTTTCCCTCATCTTTTTAATTTTTATTCAGTTCATACTTGGCCTCCACAGAAGGCTAACTTTGATTTCCCAATGATAGGCTAGGCTAGAGGTGCTCCTCTTCTGTGTTCCCACAGCCCTCTCAAGGTACTTGGTGCTGCAATCCCCTGCTTACTTGTCTTTCTCTTCCACTAAACTGCGAGCTCCATGAAATAGGAACTGTGTCAGTTTTGATGTCTAGCACAATCTCTGGTCCAATAAACATTTGTTGAATAAGAAAAAATCTAAGCGAGAGTCTGTAAACAACTGGTATGAGAAAGCATGCATTCTTTCATGGGGTAAAAAAGTACTTGAATTATAATTTATTCCCACTTTCTCTTTTTGGGATTGGAATAATTTCCTTCTGCTTAACACCATTTCCTCTCCTGGAATCCCATTTCTTCCTTGTCTGCATAATAAACTCCAACGTCAAGACCCAGCTCCCAGGTTCCCTCTGTGAAGTTCTTGGATCCTTTTGGGTGCCCACAATTCGGACCCTCTTGTGGGTCTACCTATGCTGACTGTGATTTTTCCATTGGTTTTGTCTCCTCTCTGCACTTGACTATGTACCGAGGAGGGTCCAGACTGGGTCTAGTTCATCCCTATGTCCCCAGGGACTACAATAGCAGTTACCCAGGAAACTAAGGAAAGGAACGGTACAGGAAGAAGAAAATATATAACTTAAGCCAGGTCATCAAGAAAATGCAGATGTTGGCTGATGGGAAGAGTGAAAGTTATTTTGGGGACTGGGTAAATGGAAGTAGTCTGAAGGGGTGGTGGCACAAAGTGATGGGGTGATGCAGGGGCCAGCCAGGCTTTAAGACAGTGAAACCTAAGGAGAGGCAGGTTGGAGGGGTGGCTTGGAAGGGACTTGGAGACATTACTTGGTGACAGAGAGAGAAAGAGAGAGGGTTCAGACCTTGAGAAGAATTCCAAGTTGGGAGGCAGGAGGATTTGAGGACGAGTGAAATGGAGACAGGCAGTAGGGAGCAGCGCCCAGCCTAACTGAAGTTTGACGATCTCTTTGGGGAAGGTTGGGGTTGGGGACACGGGAGATTATAACTCTAACTTCCCACTCAGGCCTTCCAGAGTGCTCCCTTGCCCAAACGGCCCCCTTCCCCCCGCCCCCCCACCTCCAATCTTGCCTTTTTTTCTTTCTTTCCTTTTCCATTGTCGCTCTGTGAACTGGATGCAAAGGCAAAAGAGAGACCTAGAAGGACTGGCGAGAGGAGGTCCTTGCCTCTGTGTCTAGGAGGTGGCTGTGTATTGAGGAAGGTGCTGTGTTTGGGGGTGATTAGAAGCTCTCGGTATGACCAGGAAACCAGGGTGTGAAGGGGTTCTCACCAGGTAGTGTGAGCTGGGATCGAGTTTTATGAACTGAGGGGGACAAATGTGTCAGGGGAGCTGTCTGGGGACAAAGGGAGTGTCCTAAGAGGATGGCGTGGGCGTTTGAGGTGGCAGCGTGGAGGCAGTGGGGTCCTCTATCAGTGTTGTGGGGTGCAGTGAGAGGGAGCTTGTGGAGGAGCTTAGGGAGGCACCCACCTCGTGTCCCGGCTCCGCGAATGCGAGGGGGTTCGCAGCTGAGGTTGCCAGTACCGCTGCTGTTGAGGAGGGCCCCCCCTGGGCGGCACAGGGAAGCCCCTGGCCCGGGTCCGGATCCCGACACGCTCCGGTTCAGCTTGAGCAGCTCCATGGCCCTGGCCCAGCCGCCCCCTCCCTCGGCTCCGCCGGGCGGGCTCCCGCGGCGGCTCCACCTGCCCCGCCTGGTCCCGCCCCCAGCCTTGGCCCCTGCCCTCAGCTCCTCTGCGATCCCGCCCCGCCTGGGCTCGGGTCCCCCAAGCTCCGGTCCTCAGCTGTCCTGCCAGGTGATCTCTGTCCCCTCCCCCGCTCGGGACTTGCCCCCCGCGCGATTGTCCTCCAGGCTTGAGCCCTCTCTCCCCTAAAATAAACCTCTCCGCTCTACTTTTAGAGATTTCCTTCCCGCCCACTCCCCTTCACTACAGTCTCCGCCCCGGGGAATGAGAGAGAGAGAGAGAGAGATGGCAGGGTGCGGTGGGGGTTGGATGTGGATGGTGGATGGAGAGGTTGCGAGGAGGGAGGTTTCGGGGAGGGAGGGTACGAGGCGTGGGGGAGGGCGGGGCCGCCGCCGTGGGGTACGGCATCTTCCCCTGCAGGGTCGGGGGACGTGGAGGTGGAAACTGAGCCTGTGGCCGCGTGCGCGGTTACTGGCTTCAGCGCAGATGACAGCCCACACCGAACGCTGCGGTTACAGTGCTGTGCCGCAGTGGCTGCAGTGACCGCGACACTGTCGCCACCGTAGTTCTCTGTAGTGCCTCGCCGCGGGGCTGGAGTCGCACCTGCATCTGCCCCCGCACACCCTGCCTCAGGCCCGACACCCAGTCTTCCACCCAAAGCTCCCGAAGAGCCCTCAGCAGCGTGCGAGGATGGGGCGGGAGAGGCAGCATTTGACCACGGGGAACCCTGGCGGGGAACCGCTGCCGGGAGGAAGAGTCTGACTTGGGTGTTGAGGGTGGCTGGGGGTGGGGGGGTG
>NW_017731875.1:28349-30733 GCF_001890085.2 Hipposideros armiger
AACGAGGGTGGGTTGGGGTGGGGTGAGGGGTGGGGTATGGTTCAAATGCAGTCCCGCGCAGGTATAAGGGGGGAGGAGGCTGCTGGCTTTTTCCGTGGTCTCCAGGCAGCGCCCACCCTCACCCTACACACTGACGCTCCCTGTTTGCTCTCCGCGCAGGTGGAGCAGCTTGTGTGGGGCTTCAGGTTCCCACGGGAGGGGCCAGAAGGGGGCTGGTTCACTGGGGTGCAGCGGAAACAAAAACTGATGAGGGCATGCGCAGGACTGAGGTGGATTCAGCCCCTTGGGCTGGACTTGCCTCTAATATTTTAGCCCAAAGAGCAGATTAGACTGGGGATGAGGTCTGAGTTTGCGGGGAATTCAGAGAGCCCTATCCAGTGTTTTGGAAAGGACCTGGTTCACCTAGCGCTGAGTTTAAAAGGGTTGGGCGTTTAAGGAGGATTTAAGCCTGAGGTGGGTGGGGATGTCGTCACCTGCTCTCTCCCCCCAACATCACCCCCACCCCCCCATTTCCTCCTGGCACTGCCTGCCTTTCCCATCAGAGAGCGAGCCCTGGACCAGAGGATCCTGATTTGCTGTTTGTTCAGCTCCAGCACAGGTGGGGCTTCAGATAACCTGCTGGACTTTTCCCACATTGTATGACGGTAGAGTGTGGGGGTTGGGGGAGCAAAGGAAATGTAGGGGAGAGAGGAGTGGAAATAGAAGTAGAGAGGCATTCATTTATTCAGGAAGGTGTATGCCAGGTATAAGGCTGTGTACTAGCTGTCCCTGAGTAGCTGCCACACTAGTGGGTCAGGGAGGAGGGCGGAGAATGACAGGTAAGCCAATGATTAGGAGGTATCGTCTACCAAGATTACAACACACAACATCCACCAAGACGCACAAAGCAGAAATTTAGGGATCATCCTGGATGCCTTCCTCTCTTACGCTTCTTCATCCCTGTGGTGGAGGCTGTGAGGAAAAGCCCCAACTCCTCTTCAGAAGTGAAGAATTTATTCTCCAGGTGCCGAGAAGGCTGTTGGAAGACAGCCCTCAACTGTCAGCCCCTTCAGGCGTTGCCTTAATGGAAGAAAGCTGTCTCATCCAAAGTCATGTTCCCTTTCTGGGGCATCCTGCAACCAATGACTGATGAGTAGAGAGGTATAAAAATTCAGCCCCCTCACCCTAACAGAGAGCAACTCTGAAAGATATTCACAGCTCCTCCTGGGGTTGACTGAGGCCTTTGTTGAGACTGAATTACTGCGCAGTTTCTCCCTTTGCCCAAGCCTCCTTTCATCCTTCCTTTTCCACAGGTGTTGACTCCAAGAGCTCTCCTTAGTAAACAGCCTTCACAGTAATCTCTGTCTTAGAGTCCACTTCCTGGGAACGTGACTGCCTCCCTCCCATATTTAAACAATCGCGAAGCCTGTTGATTCTAGCTACTGAGTGTTCCTTGAATCCGTCTACTTGTATCTCCACTGATATCACCCCACTGTTTCTTGCACGACTTTCCAAGCCTTCTAAGTGATCCACCTCATTTTACTGATGCCTCCTGACATCCATCCTCCACCTTATATCCAGAGGGATATGATCAGAATACAAATCTGATCATGCTACTCTTCTGACCTCTGCTTTTGGGATAGAGAAAGCCTTTTAAGAGAGTTGATGAAGCCTGCATGGCTTGGCTTCTCCTGACCTCTCTAGCCACGTTATTCCAAGTCACTATGCTTCTTGTTCTCTCTGCTGTAGACACACTGGCCTTCCTATAGTCTTTTCTTTTAATACAAGCATGTCCCCCAGTTACATGGCTTTTGCACATGTTCTCTGGAGGCTTTTCTTCCTTATCTAATTAATTCTCACTCATCCTTCTGATCTCAGCTCAAGGTCCCAGCTTTTCTCAAGGGGTGTTTTTCCTGGTTTCCCTCCTATGGAAGGCAGAATTATAAGATGACCCCCAATGTCCCTTGTATAATCTTCTATAATCTCATTCTTGTATAATCTCCTTCCCTGGGTGTGGGTGGAACCTGTGAACATGATGAGATACTACTGCCATGATTATGTCATATGGCAAAAGGAATTTTGCAGATGTCATTAATGTTACTAATCAGGTGACCTCAGATAGAGAGGGTATCCAACTAGTCTTACCCAAATCACATGAATCCTTGAAAAGCCAACAGTTTTCTCTGGTTGGCAGCAGTAGCGGAATTTCCAGAAATTTGAAGAATGAGATTCGATACATAGTTTCTGGCTTGAAGATGGCTGGGGCCATGTGGCAAGGAATGAGGGTGACTGTGGCTTGCTGGAAGATGGAGAAGGTCACAGAGCAAGCACCTGAGAGTGGCCTCTAGCTGAGAGCAGTCTCTGGCTGACAACCAGCAAGAAAATAGGGGCTTCAGTGCTACAAC
>NW_017731875.1:33318-37286 GCF_001890085.2 Hipposideros armiger
TGTGTGTGTGTGTGTGTGTGTATGGATAGGGTTGAAATTTTAGGAGTCAAGATGGTTTGAGAAAACTGTATAATGGGAAAGGGAAAATGCAGAACAGAGGAATGTAGTAACGTAATGAGGAAACCACTGAGGACCCATTGAAGAGTTAGTAAACAAGAATTTCCAGTGGTATCAGTTTCTCCAGCAGAGATGGCTGGATGCAAGATGCAAGCATGGAGAGTTGATGGTTCAGTTCAACCAAAGCTAAGATTTTATTGGGTGGGTGGGATGGAAAACCAAAGGGACAAGGATAAAATAATGGGCCATTAAATCTCAGCTGGACATGGAGAAGACAGAACTACGAGGTAGGTGACAAAGTCTAAAGTGAAAAGTAAGTAGGCTCCGAAAGGGAGGGAGTTGTCAGCAGTGAGAAAGGGGAGAGGGTTGCTCAGTGGACGCCTGAGTGCAGAAGAGCAGGGTTCTATTGGGAGTGAAGAAGCAGCATCCATGCGTGCAAAGGATCCCAAGTCTACACACATGGTTTGCGAGGGGATGAGAAGCCACCCCTTTTGCACCATCCTTATAGGACTGATGCTTTTAGTTGACACAGGAGTTGGGAAAGTGTTCAAAAAAGTTGAGGATATTTTTTAGTGTTGAGTTTGCTAGTGTTGGAAAAGGACTTTCTGAGGACACGCCCCTCTGAAAGCTTTCCTTAACCCCACAGGTGTAGGTCAGATGCCTCTCCTGTGTACTTCTGTAACACTTGTACCTATCGTGATGGTAATTCTTATAATCACATGTCTTGTACGTGCCCGTTGCTGTTTATATTCCAAGGCTCTGCTCCTGGCCTTTTCTCCTACAGTCTCTCAAACTGCTCTCCATACCCCTCTCATCACTTATTTTCTACCTTGAATTGCTTTATAGTTTAATGGTGCATTCCGTATTGTTCACCACCCTTGTACCTCATTCATATTCTCCCCTCTCACTAAATGCAGATGGGCGATGGGAGGTGAGGGCCAGGACATGGTGGGAATATATTATTTTACGAGGATGGTTTGTAAAGAGGAAAAAAACCCTAAGTAATGACTACAGTGGAAAAGGGGGCCATACCACAAGTAGAGGAGGGGATAAAAGTGCAGTGCTAAGAGGGTTGAAGCTCATTTCTCAAAATCAGGAAATTCCATCATGCCTGGGATTAAGTTAGCATTCAGAGAAAACGGGATTGCTCAGGGCCAGGAAACAGGCCCTTTAGATTAGAGCAAGGAGGCAACTGGAAAGTCAGTATGGGTAGCCAGAGGAAAGAGACCTAGACCCTCGTCCCAGAACTAGTCAGAAAGAGAAGAGGTCAAGGAAGCAAGTGTCTTGAAGCAGGACCAGGCTCAGTCCTGAAAGAAGCCGCCTTTCTGATTCAAGCCTTGACCTGCCAAGGTTGTCAGGTTTTTTTGTTTTTGTTCTCTCTCTCTCTCTCTCTCTCTCTCTCTCTCTCTCTCTCTCTCTCTCTCTCTCTCTCTCTCNCCCCCCCAGAACTTCCAGAAGGGAATTTAGGCTGGCTGACACTTTGACTTCAGTCTGTGACACCCTGAGCAAAGAACTCAGCCATCCTGTACCAGACTTCTGGCCAACATGTCCGTGAGCTAATAAATGGATGTTTTAAGCCATTTCATTTAAGCCATTCATGATCATTTGTTACAGTAGCAATAGAAAATAACACACTTCTCGTCTTAGGAAGTAGCAAATGCAGACCCATACAAGCCATGCAAGGAAGAAGCCTGGGCACTGGAAACTTGTTAAGATTTAGAAAGATTTGGAGAGATTGTAGTGGCAGCTGGTGAGGAGAGCAATTTAAGGGGTGGGACCAACTGGTAGTTCATGGTAGTAATCAGGTGAGAGATGACAGTGGTTTGAACTAAAGTCATGAAGGTAGTAGAGAAGACGGACTCAAGAGCTATTTAGGAGGTAGAGAGACAGAATTTAGAGGCCATTTGCATGTGGAAGGTGAGGAAGAGGACAAAATTAAAATGAGTAAGGTTTCTGGTAACAGGGTAGGAACTGTTTGATGATCAGCTACGCTATTCCAAGCATATCCTCACAAATAACTACAAATTTAGGTCCAATAGTATTGATGACTATTTTAGATGAAAAAACCCCCAAAAACCTGGTTCAGAGAGTTTTAGTAACTTGCTCAAAGGCACAAAGCTACTAGGTAAAAGAGCCATAGTTTAAAGCTAGGGATTTTGGAAATTAGAATTCAGGTGCTCATCCTATGCTACTTCCCAGAATGAGCAACTTTTACTAAAAGTCTCTGACATTTTCTTTCTCTCATTTTATAAATATTTTTGCAAAGTTTTTTGACTCACAAACTCTCTAATTTCAACACACACACACACACACACACACACACACACACACACACACACACCATCCTTCACTCACAATAAGTAAGCCAGCCTCCCATCCCACTTCATAGAGAAAACAGTAACTATCGAACAGCAACTCCAAACAGCAAATCTGCTCCATTTTGGACATGATGAATTTCAGATGCCTGTTAGGCATCTAAGTAGGAATTCCAGTAGGAAGCTGAACATACAGGTTACAGAGGAAGTAATGTAAACCATAGCATTAATGAGAGTGTGCTGCATAAGAGAAATGAGGAACCAGCTCAGAAGTCTGGAAAAAGGCATTATTTAAAGGGTGTATAGAGAAAGACCAGCCTGCAAAAGAGACCAAGAGGAGCAGACAGAAGGGTGGGAAGAAAACAAGGAGAGCAAGACATCATAAATGCAAAAAACTGCTGACTGATTCAAATGGATCAAGCCAATAAGAACAGAAATGCTCGCTAAATTCAGTGATCTGGAGTCCCTTGGCAACCTTGGAAAAAGCACCATTGTGGTGAGGTTGTGAGAGAAGTTAATTACCAATGCAAGATTCCTGAGAAGGCAGAGAGGTATGGAACCCAGAGCACATGTGCAGGGTTCTAGATTTTGACAGGAGTAGAGATTCAATTGTAAGAGGAAGTTAGTAGAAGAGAATAATTATAGATGAAAATAAATCGTGGCCAACTTGGTAAAAACTATACCTCCTAGATTTTTTTTTGCAGCTAAGTTTGGCTTTATGACTATGTTCTGGACAGTGGTTGTGGGTGGAAGTGATAAATGCAGCTTTCAGGTTAAGCTCTTAAATGAGAGGAATGGCTTCTCTCTTCGTTATTGTCCTTTCCTGCAGGTCGAATGTGGATGTGACTGATGGTAAGCTACCTTTAGTCATGCAGTGAGGGTAGCACACTCAGGATGGCAGAGTGACAGGATTGAAGGAATCTGGGTCTCCTATATTCTCAAGCCATTTTACCGCCCTTGGTTCTCCAGTATGAAAAAGAAACTACAATTTTAAGGCCACACAATTTTTTTTCTCTCTCATGTCATAGCGACTTGATCTGTATCTTAATTAAGAAAGTAGGTGAGGGCTGGCCGACTGGCTTAGTTGGTTAAGAGTTGGCTTAAGAGCATGAGCTCTGAAGAACAGGGCCACTGGTTCAAATCCCATGAGCTAGTGACACTGCGCCTGAGCTGAGCTGTTGCTGGGCTGCCAACAGGTGGCAGGATGGCTCAGCTGGTGTAACAACAAGATTGCCTGTTCGATGGTGGGTGACGCCCACCCGCAACTAAGATTGAACACAGCACCTTGAGCTTAGAGGCCATGAGCTGCCGACAAGAAGCCAGATAGTGACTGGTGCCCTCCACGATGAAGATTAAAGAACAACAACTTGGCTGGTCCGCTTCCCCAATTCTCCAACACTGTTCTCCTCCCCCAATTCCCTAATAAAATCTTAAAAAAAGAAAGTAGGTGAGTAGATTTGGTGGGGAGCTGCTGTCTGATACTTTCCGTTTTCTCTTTGAAGTGGGGTATCTGATTATACTGAGTGGTGTGTGTGTGTGTGTGTGTGTGTGTGTGTGTGTGTGTGTGTGTGTGTGTGTGTGTGTGTATGGATAGGG